>NC_056726.1:33845555-33850555 GCF_019279795.1 Protopterus annectens
GCTTAAAAAGGCCCCAATGATCAACAGCATTATCTCTTTCCCCAATAACAGATAACTGGCAGTCAGATTTTAATCCTAAAAAGCAGGTACAGGGCAATATGAAAAGAATATTTTACCTGCTACAGAAGACTGGAAGAGAAAACACACTAATACAGCTGCTTTGGGAATAGAAAAAAATCTTTAATTTAGTGTGAATGTTTAACACTGATTTTGGCTCCATTTGAATTCAGTAATGACCTAATTTAAATAACTGGAAAACAATTACCAACGTTAAAATAGATTATCGTTATTCTCTTTTACAAGAGGTTTTAAGAAATTATACGGTGAAAACTTTAGTTTAGCTAGGTTTTCTTGCAACTTTTTCAGTCAAAACAAAATAAATGGAAACACGGAAGCTTTAATTTCCCTACCTTGATGAAGAGAACAAGTTTTTCCCTTGTCTCATCTGTTACATGCATTATATTTGTAAAATTTGGCACAAGTCATAAGAAAGAAGTCTAATATATCTTGAAATCATGCATAACAACAGCATAAAAGTCTTATATGCTGATGACATGTTGAGCTCTGCAATAAAACATGATCCGTGACAGAAGCGTTTTTAAAATACTTAGGAATTACAGTACTCAAACTGAATATGAATAAGACAGTAATTATAAAAATGAAATACAGCTCTAATTTGGAAGTAAAACATGGATTTGAATTTAAATGGCATCTAAATCAATATTTTTAGGTGTACTCTTTAGCTCAAACCATACAAGTTGCTACCATAGATCAATCTGACTTTATGCTTCAGAGTTTTGAATGTCCTATGGGGTTGGTAAATATTATGTATTTATTTAATTAATTGTCTTGTTTATTGGGTGGTATATAGATCACTATAGCAATAACCCACGCCTGGGTGTGGGTAATGCTGGATTTACCCAAGGTTGGCGTGGTTTGGTCCCGAGGGCGAAGCCCGGGGGACCAAACAAAGCCAACTGTGGCTAAATACAGCATTATCCACACCCAGAAGTGGGTTATTGCTATTATACCATGACATTATTTAAGAAAAGAAACTATTACTTTTCTTAAATAATGGCATAGTATAATGCCTGTTTACTGCCCTTCCGCAGATGTCTGGCATCCTAGGCAGTTCTGATGTACTGCGCGCCTGCGTAGTACATCAGAGCTGTGGGCAAAAGCAATGGAGAAAGCAAGATCTCCGTTGCTTTTTTTTCGCTATGTTAAATGGGTTTAACATAGCGAGACAGTTTTAAAATAAGCAACGGAGATGTCCGTTGCTTATTTTAAAACTGTCTCGCTATGTTAAACCCATTTAACATAGCAAAACAGTAAAAAAAAGTAACAGAGATCTTGCTTTCTCCATTGCTTTTTTTTAAAAACCTGTCTCGCTATGTTAAATGGGTTTAGCATAGTGAGACAGCTTTAAAATAAGCAACGGAGATCTCCATTGCTTATTTTAAAGCTGTCTCGCTATGTTAAACCCATTTAACATAGCGAGACAGTGTTTTAAAAGTAGAGTTATACTAATGGAAAAAAGTCCGGGCGACCGGACCTTTTTCCATTAGTATAACTCGATTTACAATGTGCACGCTGGCCAATCAGCGTGCACGTTTTGGGGGGGGGTCATGGTATAATATAGATCATTTACCGGTACAGCCTGAGGGAAGAAATTCATCAGAAATAAAACAGATCCTTATTCACTGAAAATAAAATATTCCCAAGAAACACAAATTAAATGAAAATAACAAATATTGTTTGCAGTAAAGAAAACAAATCAGGAGTCATTTTAGGTAGTAACTATAGGAAGTCAATAGCAGGTGTGTTATGCCTGACTATATGACAAAAATCTGAAATCTTAAACATGAAAGCTTCCCGTCACTGTATTTATACAAGCTCTTCAAATACTAGATTAAAAAATACTCTCAGAAACAGATAATGAAACAAGCAAAGTCATCTGACTCAATAAAAGATCTGGCTACAAAGTCTATCAAAGTTGCAAACACCTAGGAATTATGGGAGCACAGGGGATCATAAATGTCCACAAGTTCTGCATAATAGTTGAGTTAATGGAACTCTGTTAAATAAGTCCACAGAGAATGTAAAATCCAAACAAATGCAAAAGGTGACCTCACTAAAGGTTGTATTGCCCACACAAAATAAGTACAAGTAGAGACAAAGGCAACAACCACCACAGGATAAAGTCCAAAGTTTTACTCACACTATAAAACAGTAGTTAAAAACAAAGCACTTATACTCTTATCACTTTTGCTTTGTTTTTAACTACTGTTTTATAGTGTGATTAAAACTTTGGACTTTATCCTGTGGTGGTTGTTGCCTTTGTCTCTACTTATACTTGTAGAGAATGCAAAATGGAGGCAAGCAAAAAGAGACACAGAGAGAGAGAGAGAGAGAGAGAGAGAAAGAGAGAGAGAGAGAGTAATAGTAGCTACTAAATATCTAACCCTTAACTGCTGACCATTTTTAGACATCATTACCTCACTGGTAAGCATCTGACCTATATTTTCTCTGTGCATATAGAAGATTTCTGAACAATGTGGTATCATCTAAAGAAATTCTTGTGGAAACATGCTGGGACATTCAGCTATGAAAATATTCAGACTGTGTGCCAAAATTTGAAGACAATGAAGTAGCTGTGTTTTGGTTTTGCATGTAAAAATATTAATTTTATCCTGGGTTTGTACAATAATATTTAAAATGAGTTAAAGCATCTCCTAAAGACAAAACAATTGGGTTCACTACAGTTGCTCAAATCCCAAGTATCGTAAAACCACTGTCTTAATGTCAGCTTCAGGGACTTAAGTGCTTTGTCATTTGGTTAGGCTGCTGCTCATGCTGAAACCTGGCTATGTTTGGGAAAATAACTTTGGGGAGAGAGAAGGCAGGAGGTTAAATGAGTCTGAAGGGACTTTAGGGTTAAGGAACAGGAATGGAGTTTTAGGTTTTGGAAGTGATCAGGGAATTCAGGGTTGGGTAGTTGATTTTTTTAGGTTTAGGGAGAGGGGAAGGGAGTTTTAGGATTGATGAACAATCAGGTAATTTAGGTTTAGGGAGAGGGGGTGCAGTTTTGGAAAACATCACTTTAAGGTTTAGTTTCAGAGATGGGAAGTGGAGGTTTAGAGTAATGGACTGAAGAGCTGGGCTGGGAACTGGGTTTGAGTTTTAGAATAAATTTTTAGAGTCTGGTAAGGCAATGCAGTTTAGAGGACTGCTTGATGAATCTAAATGGGAAATTAGCTATTTCAAGTTAGAACACTTGCTTTTTCAAGCAAGTGGCAGTAAACAGGTGCACTGCATGCTACTGGCATGCATATATCTATAGTAGACCCCAAATAATCACTCTGTGTAATTCAAGCACTTAACCCAAACTACAGACAGACAGGCAAACAAACAAATAAACAAGCATATTTAAGGTACACTATTTTTCACCCTTAATAAACGTGATGAGTACTGAATGTAAAACAAATGTTTCAGATATTTGCAGTTTTTCACATTATAATGACCTTTTTTGTACTTCCTCTAAAAAAAGTCTATATCTTCATAAATATTTGTAAATTTCTTGTGAAGTTTCCAGAGATGCATAATGGGGATGTAAACATACTTAAAATCTACATTTTGGAACATAATGTTATAGGTGATAGAGAAAGTGCATCTATAGGCAATGTTCTGTTGAAAAAAGAAGTATTAATTTTGAAAGTCCACACTCTTTGTCCTTTAGAGCTGAATAGTGACTTTGGATGGAATGCTTTAATTAGTTAGGATTTCATTTTTGAATTGTTTAGTTGCTTAGTTATAAGAATTTGTTTATTGATTTAATATATTTACAGCTGCTTAGTTATTTGACTGAGTTTTGAGTCCTGTGATTTTTTATTTTTTATTTTAGTTTTTAAAGTCCTTTGAAAGCACGAGGTCTGATGTACTACATTAGAGTTAATAAAAGTTATTTTTTATGCCACAATGAAAATTAGTAAAAAATATTTTTATACTGTATGTACGCAAAATGTTTTTTGTTTTGTCTTGCTTTTTTTTTTCAAATTGTCTAATGTTTTCATAACATTTTTTGTATCTAAATATGATAAGGAACTGTATCTCGAAAGTTCAAGTGCCATTTCACATTTCTCATTACATTTTTTATCACTTTTAGGGAGAAATGCTTGCTGCTTTAGAATTACATTAGGTCATGAATGACATGTTGTTGATCTAATATTAGTTCACCATTGTGAATGGAAGTCATATGCCAATGATTTTTGTAAATAAATTCTAATTAGAATAATACAACAATACTACAACCAGCCACATTATAATGGTTATATATATCTGTTGGTGATCCACTCCAGAACATGGCAATATGTGCTAAGCGATACACATTTTCTAGTAAGCCTTTCTGTACAACATATTTCAATATCTGGTCATAAACACTATGTATGTTGTACTTTTAGGTATACACAACTTAAGGAAAATCACTGCTAGTTTAACATTTTTTTAGAAAAGATAAAGTGGCAAAATATTGCTTTTTGGGAGATTAAACATATTTTCAGTTCAAATGTTATACAGACTCATTTGGAAAGCACCTCTGATGTAAACATATATATATATATATATATATATATATATATATATATATGATCACTACTTATTAAAGAACGCTCAAAATCACGACGCTGAAGATACCGAGACCAGATGACCGAAACCCTGCATTACCGAAAGACAAGAAGCGCGAAATGCAAAATCCCGATGTTAAGGGATTTTGCGTTAGCGCTTCTGGTGTTGCAGTTCAGGTAAGTATGTGTGTGTAAGTGTGTTTGTGAGGGGTGTAGTGTGTGTAAGTGTATGTTGTGACTGTGGCGTGTGTGTGTGTGAGGGACTGTAATGTGTGGGTGTGAGTTTGCCTTGTGTGTCTGTTTGTGTGATCTCGGAGTTAGAATAATAAAGTAGGGGGGGTGGAGGGGGGCTTGTCCCCCTGCCTATGTCTACTGTAG
>NC_056726.1:33855555-33910555 GCF_019279795.1 Protopterus annectens
TGCATTCTGGGTAATACTTCTCCAACAATTACTTTGTAAAGGACTCACCCATGATGTAATTGAGGAAGTTTGTATTGCTAGAAATGAATCAGCTTTGCTTGGGTAAAGCCAGGAATAGAGATTTGTTATTATTATTAATCATTCATTCATTCGCCCTGTTTCCATTCTAGTAGCAAGATTTTATTTTTTCCCTTTCCTTCTAAGATCTACAATGGGTGAATTACAGATATTTAGTGTTCAAATGCACAACCCTATTATCATAATGGTTTGTCCTGTTCCTAGATCTGTTCCCTTCAATTTTTATCTAAGGTCCTTTGTTATACCTTTTTAACCCATTTTTTTTTTATCCAGTCTACATTGAGAGTCTATAATAGTTGAATAAACATACTGGAATGGATGTTTAACAAATGGAAACCCTTAGTAAAAGCTGCAATTTGGAAAACCCCTTTGGTTCTAACATCATTAATATATAGCAGGGCTACTAGGGTCTACTCTACCCACAATAATGGTTACTCTCCTAAAAGATCAAGTGATTGTTCCAAATATTTGATTCTGAAGTTATTAGGGAACTAATAGCTTCCTTCCCACACCTGTACCCAGGAGATTTTATAGGAAGGAGTTACAGGGATTCTGATTTTAGCCAACTAGTTAGAATTTAACTTTGGAAAAATAAAGACAGGTCTCTATTTTATCTTGCTCTCTAGTAATACTAGTCTGATATAACAGTACCAAATGCCTTACTGTTTGGTAACCCAAAACCCCTCCATTGGTTTTTGACCACATATAAATTTCAGATTTTGATTCTGACTGTTGTAATTGAAGAAGGATGTTATGGCGGGTATCTTAATATATATAAAACCTTTGGCAAAACAAACATTTTCACAACTTTAACAACTGCAATTTACAAAGAAAAGTGTTGAGATACTTCTAATTCACTACTGTTTTTCTGAATTTAGATTATTGTAGGCTTGATGTTGATTTCTACTAGAGTCTGCCTAGTTAAGATCATGCTTATGTTCAAGTAAGTGCAAGACAAAAGACCTGATGACCTGCTTCCACACTTACTTGCTTTGTAAATTTCATTGATGGGTGGTGGCTGCCCACAGGGTCACTCTGGGAATCAGGTGTGACTCATGGGAGGGAGAGAGGAAGAGATAGAGAGAGAGAGAGAGGGATGGAGGTGTATGTTGAAACAATTGAAACAGGAAATGCTGTTATTTCTGCAAAGCTTCCACTACTTTGTTATTAAATGGGAATACCAGAGATTTGTTTTCAATTACTCTCAGTCTAGTATACTGGGATATATTCTGTAAAATAGCTAAAACTGTGGTAATTTGATCCGAAGGATTATTAGGGTAACTTAAGAAGTCATCCTTATGCCACATGGGAATCATGTTGTTGTGGCTGATTATAGGAATCCAAAAATGACCATCCTTATGTGATAGGAAGGAGTCTGCTGAGAAGGCAAACAAAATAAATAATAATTGTGACAACAGACAACCCTGATGTGTGCCATAGCATATTCTTATTGTGTCCAATGGGACATGTTTGGGTGTGATTTGTGTGAAATAATTGACAACCCTAATGTGTACCACAGCATATTCAATTGGATATGATTTGTGTGTAATAACTGACACCATTTAATGAACTCATTGGCGAATGTAAATGTTCAAGTAATTTTCTGTGAGATCAAAGGCATCACAAAAGTGAATCTAAATCATAACAATCCATGGCTGTTGTTAACCATAAAATAATGTGCAAATCAGCAGTTTATTATCTTTTATAATCAGGGTCCTACCTATGATATTATCCAGTATTTTTTCTAAGTTTTTATTTATTTTTCCCAATACAACCAATAAACACACATTCTCCATTTGCTAAGCATAGACTCCCATTCCTCCTATACCCAATTAAGCTTTGTTCTACATCTCACAATAATCGTTCACTATAATTGTCCCTTAAAATCTCATATCCAGTAACATTTCTTTCCCTCTCTGCATAACAACTGCCTTTCAATTAATGAACTGTTAATCATCCAATAAACTTTCTTTCTACATCCATATGGGGGTTCAAAGCCCATCACCATTCTGGAAACGTTTTGCATACCTTCTAATCAGAGCCATGCAGCCGCATGACTTACACTACCTGCTCATCCTGACAAACATGCTGAATAAACATAAAATAGCTACACTTCTGTCTCTGCTATGTAGCCATATACATTATGATCCTTCATTTCATGCACGTTTAACAATGTCAGCATCCTGATAATGTTGCATTCATATTGTAGATTAATAAAGTTGCTTCTAACAAAAGCCTTTTCATCTAACTATGCCTCATTCATTTTGCAGCCTAACAATACAACTACACTTTCCTCTTCTAATTTCATACTGAGGTAGCAACAGAATGATGTCTGAAACAGTTCTACTTATGTAAGTCCCCCCAGTACTTCTGCCTGTTGAATCCCCTATAACAGGGAACCCTATAATCTAAAACAAAAACTGCTGTAAATACTTCCATGAAATGGAATCAAATGCTTTGTGAAAATCTACTGAAAGGGCCACAGCTAGGCAATCCTCTTTCTTACCCTAGCATAGAAGATTGAGCCATATTCTCACCAGAATGGCCAAAACTACCGTTTATGAAAGACAGATAACTTCCTGGTTCAGTTGAAGGAGTTATTTTTTCTAGCCAAAGTACTAAAATTTTAACAAAAAATATTAGTTTTATTTGAAACAGGGACATTGATCTGTAGTTGCTGGATTATTATTATATTTACTGAGTTTAGGCAAAATACTGACTTTAGCTGTCAAAACCTCAAATGGAAATGACCCAACCTTACTTACTTCCTCAAAAAAACCTCAACAGGGGATTATGTAAATGAGGTTTTAAAAGTTTTTTAAAAATCTGTTGGGAGCCCATCAAGAAGAGAGCCCTCCTTATCAATAGCTGCCAACGACTATAGTAATTTAGCAAGCAACTCTGACTGATGTTTTGATAAAGCAGGTCAACCATGTCTATGAAGGATATGTGTTGTGTCTTTATTGCTACTGACATATAATCCCCCCTTCGATAAATAATTAATTTCCATAGGATCTGTAGAACAATGACTACGTTCTGTTGTTTTGTACCTTGACAGCCACTGTGATTAAGGACATGTGTGGGGGTTGATACTAAGCAAGTCTTGAATGTACATGTAGACGGATTTATGTTGGGTGTACAATAAACTGCTGATAACTTACATTCACTGGTTCCACTCATCATTCAACAGGATCTAGTGTACAAGTGTCCCTTTATTTCAAAGACCCATAAATATTTAACTCGAAAATAATTTTGTATACCCTTTTCCAGAACATTATTAAATGCAATTCCCTTGGCCAAATGGAGCAATTTATCTCTTAATCATTTATTCAGAATTTCCTAATCTGTCAGTGATCTGCATTCTTTTTTTAAAGTTCCTTTATTTCCTCTGACAACAATTTATCCTCAAATTTACACATTCATAAACCAGAAACTTTAGTCTTGTATTTCTTCTCCAGCTGTTTATCTCTTTCTCTCAGTTTAATTGGTTACTTGGTTTATACTTCATTACTTTGTCCCTAGATTTCCACTTAAAATAACACAAGCTTTTATCTCCTTCATTCAGTTTAATAGGTAACTTGTTTTTTTTCTTTTCTTTTCTTTTCCTTCCTACATTTCCACTTAAAATAATGCCAGTGAAGGCTTATACTCATAGTTCATTTTCACATATAATAAAAAAATGAAGGATTTTTAAAATGTAGAATATCTACTTTTCAATGCATCTTTCCTCTTTCTAAGGGCATGATCACAAAAGGCATTTGTTTCAGCTGACACTTCTTTTACCATACATTCTACCTGGTTAATAAATTACATTTCTAACCTGCTGGAAACTGTATTGTCTGGGCCATAAAAGGTGCAATTACCTTCCTCAGGATAAAGTGCCCCCCATGTATCAGTTATGCCCATTTCAAATATAAATTTATTTGAATCCCTACCTTTGGTAGTCTTTCTTTACAAAAGGGGATCCTGTCTATCCATATAAATGACCACATTTAACTCCCCACAAAAAACAATAATACATTAGGGGTAGACATCCATATAAAAACAGGAAAAAAGTAAGGAACCCTCATCCTCATTTGGGCCATGCAAATTAAGCAAAATAATAACACCTAGAGGACAATTCAACCTTCAAATGATCCGTCTGCCTTGAAAAATCATTCCACCTATCTAGCACTTCCTATCCCAATGTTCTAAGAATTGGTATAGCTACCCTTGCTTTAGACAAAGAAGCTCAAATATTTTGTTTCAGGATGTTTTGGCATGAACAAGTGGGCATGTTTCTTTTTGACTTTATTTCCTGTAAAACACAGTTTTTGGTGGGTGCTTCAATATCTGCTCTAAAATAGTTTTCGCTTTAATGTGGGTAGAGATGCCCTTCAAGTTCCAACTTAAATATATGAGATCCCCATCTACCCCCTTCTTCCACAAACATTAAGCATTTCAGAGAGTAATATACCACCCTACCACCTTCCCAGTGTAAAGTAATCTAATCCTTTATATGAATTAAAGTTTTATAAATTTTATAAAAAAGTAAGTTACACCGCTATTGTTAGTAATCTAACTAATATGAAAAAAAACTTATGTGAGACAAGAAAACGTAAGAAGACTTGTCTACTACTGGGGACAAGCCAGCAATTTGGTAGAGCCCCATAAGAAGACCAGACATTTAAAAATAAAATGCCTGAGTAAATTATTACTGACAGCACATAAAGTGATTCTATGGGCATGTTCAGTTATTGGATCATTAAAACAGTCCAGAAGCATTATAAATTCTTTATTAATAAAAGTAAGAGGGTTATCACTGTCAGTCTTTTCTGGAAACCCAGTTACCAAGTGATTATTTCTATATGCTCATTTCTCTATGTCCTGTATATTCCTCTCCATGAACTGGGAATGCATCTGCCCCCTATGGATACCCATGGTGTGAGCAGTAGGCATAGTTGGGTGTTCTGGGACCTCTAATTGTTGCTGCACAAGTACAAGTTTAATTTCTGTGAGATAAGCATCATGGTTTTCTGTTTCTATTTTAAAATGCTGCACATCTACAGCAGTAGGGTGCATTAGTTTACAAAGAATGTATACCGAGGAGCGAATTGTCTTATGCTCCTCAGTAACATCCTGATATTCTGTGGTTATCCTCTGTATCCTCCTGTGCCTTAGCCTGGATTAGATCTAATGCACAACTTCAGAAAATCCCTTCCCGTTGCTATACAAGCCTTAGAAGTTCCCAAAAGACAGGTAAGTACTGTTACCAATCCCTTCTGATAATGCTTCCTTTATGTATTCTCCTGTAATTTAGAATTTGTGTCCAGTTCAAGCAGAACAGTATAATCAAAGATGCATCTCCATCTGCTTGTCTATGTATGCCCCTTTGACAAAGAAAACAGAAAATATCTCATTGTGATAAATCTAATAAAGTACTTGCCTGTTTAGATTAAGTGAAACAATTCATTGTCTGAGACTGATGTGCACTGTTTTTGGGATTTTCTCTCTTTTCCAATGTTGTGTGAATTTGAAGTTAAGCATATAAGCTAGGAGTAGGGACCTTCCAGGGGTGGTGTGTACCAGCAAAATCACTTGTTTGACGTGGTCCTACTACTTTCTAACTATTGAACAGTTTTTGAGGATTTGCAGGAGAGGAAGTGCAAAAAGAGAGAGTGGTTTTACCTTTTCAACTGAGAAAATAGAAAAAAAAGAAGATTAAAACAAATTACCCTAGAAACTGTGAGCATAATGTCTTTACTAGAAAGCCAATCAAATGTGAAAAATGCATTTTTAAAAAAATATATATTTTTGAGAAATATTTAAAATTCTGACCTCCACTTTTCCACATGCTAACTTTGTACCACGCCACCCAGACTTTAACTCGGAATGTCTGCAAATCAGATCCAAAAAAAAAAAAAACAATTGAAGGAAATGACTGCAAAATAAGATCATCAAAAGAAATTACTCATTGGCACATGCCAGTTTAACAGAGGTATCTTTAAATTCACTATTATGGTAGTATTATACCAGAATTGCACAATTAAAAAGTTGTAATCCTGCACAGCAAACACTTTAAAATGGAAGCAAACTTTTAGCAGTATTTTAACAAATGCTAATAGCGCTTCTAAAACATAGTATTTGAGCAACATACCAGCTATGACACTGCATTTGTACAAGTTACATTCAAAGCATGATTTATAAAAATGGTTGTACCGCTATGCTTGCAAAAGGATTTACAGAACAGTTTGACAAAAGCCTCCCTGAAATAATTATACTAAAAATTTCTTACCAAGATTCATGTAGTTAGAAATGTATAAGCCTTGAGAGCAATCAAGTGGTTAAAATGGGCATCGTACTTTTTAAACATTATTTGCAGTAAATACCTATAGCTCTGTCAAAACGTGACATTCTGAGCTCACATTTTCATCGTACTATCAATAGACCACCACCACCCAAACAATATTAATACATTTGTACAGCTTGGATACAAAATGTGAATTACAAAAATGACATCTAAAAATGGAATTGCTCTGCATATCTCTCAACTGTCCAGATATTCACAGAATGGCAGATGTTTGGCTCATATGTTTGGTCTTTTCCTCATAAAATTTGTGTCTTTCTGGCAAGTCATTCAAGATACAAGTCACTATATAATGACATACATTTGAGTTTCAGATTTCATATCCTTCAAAAAAATGCATGCTAAGACAAATTCTGTTATTCTAGCAACTTTATAAATTTTTAAGAGCAATATTTAAAATCTGTCCCTATTTTTGGACCTTTGTCCCCAATTATTTTTGACTTTGTCCATATTTGTTGTGATAAGAGGCTGAGAGGTATGTTGCTCTGCAAACAGTGATTGAGGTTAAAGGGAAGCTTTGTTACTGTCAAGCCCAACAGTGAGAGTGAAGGGTCCCTAAAATGACAAACCTGAATTTTATTTTCTACCAAAATTATACAGGCCTAGAAGTTAAAAACCCTGCATATCAGCAAGTTACTTAACAGTGGGAAAATAAACTATTTTGCAGAACATGATTATCATGCAGAAGTTACTAAATATAACATTTAAACAGCAAATAAAGAAATACAGATGCCCATTTTAGAAGTGTGAGAAGGGTCTTGGCAGTGTGCTTGGTACAGGTATTACTGCATTCTCACAGACTGTAAGGCACTTGTGAGTTATGCTAGGGGTCTGTGCATCTTTAATCTGTGACTATGTCCAGTACCTATTTCAACATGGGGATGGACAACAATCTTAAGACAATGACTGATTCTAGGGTATGATGGCTCCTCATGCAGCCAAAATCTTACATACAGCCACAGCATACCTCTCAACTGTCCAGATTTTCACAGAACATTCAAAATTTTGAGTCATATTTAGGACTATTCCTCATAAAATTTGTGGTTTTCTGGCAAATCACTGAGGTTTGGAGTTACTAAATAATGGCATACATTTGAGTTTCAGACTTCAGTCCTTCATGAAATGCATGCTAATTCAATTTCTATTATTCTAACAGGTTTCTCCCTATTTTGGGGCTTTTAACCCCCATTATTTTAGGCTTTGTCCAGACGTCTGGTGTTAAGAGCTTGATAAGTATGAGCCACAGTATTCCTGTATCTACAGGTAATGCACCTATGTACTTGTACATGCAGGAAGAAGCCCTCAGTGGAAACATCGTAACAATAAGTGGTGTGTAATTCCCCCACCGTAGAACTGTATCTGTACCTTTGCAATGATTTTATACTACTGTTAATATCAACACTGTTAGAATGTTGCACTCCTATACTACACATGGTCGACAGTGAACAGTGATTTCCATGCATGTATAACAAATGGTGCTGCAAGTGTATGAGTCATACTTATTAATCTGCACAGCTGTGGCTACCAGACTAGTCAAGAACCATGTCTACCACATAATGCCCCTTCCTCAATTATGCAGGAGCATCATGCTCCTCCCTGATGTGCTTCATGCATTAGAGACATCTGCAGTTTGGTTTTATAACATGAATTTCTATCATTATGCATTCACAACATGGAGCAGATATTTATCATGTCACTGATTATGCCTGCTCTACTCGGTGCAGCGTACTCTGCATTATTTATGACAGGAATTCTCATTTCACTGATATTTTTGTACTTACTTTGCATTCTGAATTCTGATTCTATCCTGTGTGCAACTGACCCCTTAGATATGAAAGCTTATGTCATGTTGTCATATTGTCTGTCTACATATGTGAGTCATACTTCTCAGCTGTCTAGATTTTCACAGAATGTCTAAATTTTTGAGTCATATTTTTGGTCTATTCCCCATAACATTTGCAGTTTTCTGACAAATCACTGGACTGATCTGAGGAGTGAAGTCACTAAATAATAACATATATTTGAGTTTCAGACTTCAGATCCTTCAGAAAATGTATGTTAGCACAAACCCTGTTACTCTAGCAACTTTCTAAGTTTCTAAGAGCAATGTCTAAAATCTGTCCCTATTTTTGGGCCTTTGTCCCCCCATTTCATCAGGCTTTGTCTAGATTTCATGCACTAAGAGGTTGAGAGGTATGATGTGGGTGCATTATGATATGTTGGCATGTGTCTGTATGTTATCACACATAAACAAATGAACCAATACAATACTGAATGGATAGCAATAAAAAACTTTTAATCACAAACACTTAAGCTCATTCACAGTTATTTCTCAACTGCTTCTTCAGACCAGCAGTAATCAACACTCATTCATTTTAAACACAATGTCACGTCAGTAACCACCAACCATTACTTTCATTTAATTAAGCCTCTGTGTTCATTAAAAATCATACAAACAGTAAATATCTCAACTGCAAGTACTTTAAAACAATTTCAGTAAAAATTCATTAAAAACATTCTTTAAAAATGTTTCTGTCTAATAATAGATATTGTTACACTTTTACCTGGGAACATTCCTAGCTGCTAAAGCAGGCTTTAGGGGAGCTTTATCATTCATATATCAAGGAACAAGCAGCTGATGAGATCCCCGATGTGGACTACAGCACACTACAGAAAGGTTTCTTTAAGACTGAGAAAGAGATTTACAAACAAGAGCAATACTACCATCTTGAAGCGTGCTTGGAATTTAAAGTAGTGCCGAGAGGACTAAGAATATTGAAAATGCCAACTTATTGGGTAAGATATCCACAGTTACTCTCTAAGTGGCAAAAATTTAATTTAGAACTGAGTTTTAATTATTTAAGATTGCTCATTGAGTTCTTCCAACTAGATGAAAAGATGATAATAGAACATTTCATGAGAGAGCAGTATGAATTATATGAACTGCATCCCCAAGATTTAATAGATTTAAAATTAAATGAACTGCTGGATGCAGCACTGATTTTTGAAAGGAAACTTATGCAGACCAAATATAAGAAATCAGAGAGGGACAGGGCTGTCTTTTCTAATGGGCATGTTTTTATCTGGCCAAGGAACAGTACACAGAAACTTAATCAAGGAGATGAAGTTAAGATTGATCAAAGTCCACATGATAGCAGAGAAGTACCTAATAATGATGAGATCTTGAGTCTGAATAAGGATAAAACCTTTGAGACTGTGACAGTAAATGCAGAGAACCAAACGGAACAGCATGAATTGAGTGTAGAGCCACGGGGCATGCCTCCTAATATTAGAGGAGTCAAAAGGAAGAATACTACACCTCCAACAGTAGAGGTCGCTCTATAATGTCAGACAACTGAAGTGCAGCAGGAAACAAATAATATAGGTAAAGGTGATAGAGAGCAAACTAATGGGCAAGTACAAAACAGCTTCCAGGATTTTGCATTTTTCCCGATAAAAAACAAAACAAGTTGGGCAAATTAGAGAGTCGAGTCAACAGAGGTTGTTCATGGAGCAGAAGTTGCATGAAGAGGAAATACAGCAATAACCACTGAAAACCTGCATGCTGAAGAGAATGTGGATGGAGAAAACAGTTCCCTTATATGGAATATCTCAAAGAGGGAGCTTACTTTAGAGGAAAGTTCATTATTGCAGAAAGGTCTATCATACATAACTAAGCAAAGAACTGAGGTAACTGATTCAATAATAGACTTGAAACTTTTTACAAGGAATGTTATGTTAAAACTCTTATTCAATGACACTGGGGCAACTAACAATAGTAATTATGGTTTTAAAAATACTAGTACATTTACACTTAATAATCTGCCAATAGTAGAGAGGTTTAGTCGATTATGTGAACAAGGAATGTATGAATCACTAGATGGACCATACAAGTAAATAAGTATAGAATAAGAAATATGAATGAGAGATTTTGAAGCAATTACAGAATGATCAGACCATAGTGATATGACCAGCTGACAAGGATGGGCATATTGTTATCTTGGACACTGATTATTACTTGTCTACCATGAATGAGATGTTAGCGAAACTTTAAATATATAACGTTATAACATATGAAGATGTACAAAGAATGATTGTGCAAATACATAACACTTTACATGAGTGTTTATTATGAAGATATATAAATCAGGAGTTATATAATTACTTGGTCATTGATGTCCCTATTATACCAGCTATACCAGCAATGTAGGGGGTCCTGAAGATTCACAAAAATCCCCTGCATCTTCCTTTTCGACCGATAATATCTAGCCATAAATGGTGTACAGAAACCATTTCTTTATTTGTTGAGAGGCACTTAAGACCAATATTAAATACTAATTAATGTATTCTAAGGGATTATAAGCAGTTTTTGACTGAACTTTTTAGTTTTATTACTGAGTGGGGCACACAGGATAAGGAGTGCTTTCTGGTCACTATGGATGTGCAATTTATTTTTACAGTTATTCTGAATGCCACCGGTTACGTTATACATTAACAGACATAGTAGTCACAGTTCTAAGTTTGTGGATTTATTATGTTTGTTAATAGAGCTGATTTCAGAAAATAATGTGTTTGTGTTTGATGGAATCATATATGCACACTAAGACTAATATAACATATATATATATATATATATATATATATATATATATATATATAAATATATGTATATATATATATATATATATATATATATATATATATATATATATATATAACTTAAAATGAAAAGAATAGATTAAAAATCTTTCAAGTAGTCCCTGTAATCACAGAATAGAAACCCACATGGAATTAGTAAATTGCAGTAATAAATATTAAACCGTAGTAGGACTGACCCTGCTAATCTCAACCATCTTATTAAGATTAATTTTAGGAAGTGACATAAACTGATAAAATCTCATAGGGTAAGAATTTGAGACAAATGTTCCAATTACAAACTTACCACAGGAATACAATAATTAAAATACCAGTTAAATGAATTTTTAATCATAAATTAAATCATATTAGGCATACAATAATTCAAATATCAGTTAAATGAATTATTAATTATATATCAGACCATGTCAGGTTCATAAAAGAGAGAAGTAAATATAGTAGACTACAACAAAAACTTTCTGAAAATCAGAGAAGTCCTTTTAATGACTAAAGTTCAACAGTTTTTAAACGTTTACTGTATAATCAATAATTATTATTTCAAAGATAAAATAAATTGTCTGGTTCAGAATTCCTACTACACCAATATAATGTGTGGCTTTGACAACCTTTAAAACCAGTCTCAAAAATGCTTACAAGAATGACATTAGTAAGCAGCAAGCATCTCTAACATTGTAGAGCAAAATGTTCAGATGGAACAGAGATAGATCATGGCAGAGGACACACATCTGCCATAGAACAACAAAAGCCTGCAATGCACTTACACAGTCAGGGTGCCAGCTGGCATATGGATAGTCAAAAACAGTCCAGTTATATTAGCAGCAAAGTACCATCCAGTTAAGTAGAACAGGATGGTGCAGCAGGCAACGTTTCAGCAAACAACTATAACAAATGGCTGCAAAAATATCATCCACTATAGGTCCTTAACAAAGAACCCAGCAACCCCTAACTTTGAAGTAAATCAAATGCAGATCTCTACCATAAGATGTCAACATACCTCTCAACCTCTTAGAGAAGAAATCTGGACAAAGTCATAAATGAAAGTGTGACAAAGGCCCACAAATAGGAGCAATATTTAAATATTGCTCTTACAAACTTAGAAAGTTAGTGTAACAGGTTTTACATTTGCATGCATTTTATGTATGGTATGAAGTCTGAAACTCAAATGTCTGTCATTATTTTTTAACTTCACTTTTTAATGATTTGTTACTAATATGCCAGAAAACCCCAATTTTATGAAAAACGAACCAAAAATATGAAGCAAAAATCTGGACATTGTGTGACAATCTGTACAGTTCAGAGATCTGGGTGTCAAATCTTGTAAATAATCAAGCTGAATATCTTGAGGTAAGCCAGAGGTATCCTCAGTAGCAAAATTGGTATGCCATTTCAAAGGCCATGAACCACCTACAAAGAGCAACAGAATGTCTGCCCCATTGGTGAATGTTTTAGTCTGCTCCTTTTCTTTCAACAACTTTTTAAACGTACTACTTTCCCTTAGGATAAACAGTAAACTTTAACCTCAGTGATGTCAGCTTATGGGAAGCAGGAAATGTATCCTTAGACTTTAATCCTCACAAGCAGAGAGCTCTATCTAATAAGCTGTATGGACTCAACTCACATTATCCCTATGTTTATTTCACTGAAAGATACACTACATTTATTTTGGTAGTGGTTTAATGAAAAAGATTACAAAACTGTTGTTAAAAATGTCTCAAATAATTAAGGATTGAAAGATAATGACATTGCATTGTGGCACTTAAATCGCTAAAAGCCATAATGTACCTGTTGATGTGAGAAAATCACTTCAAGTGTTGATGTGACACGCTGAAATTTGGAAGCCATAGTTCTCTAAAAAGATCTTCTAAAATAATGAAAAGAACTAAGCAGTCAGATGAAAAAGTCAAAATGCTGTACAAGTGTCTGTAAAACCACAGTAATTACCATCTAATAGCAAGATCCCAGTTCTTCATATGGAGATGTTGAGTTTCATCCTAGCTGCTTCATGCACAGGTGTAAATTGCTCCACTGCCCACTGGAGCTCACAGTCATTTAGGCAAAGAGGAAAACATAATCTACAAACAAAAAACTGGGTGTTCTACAGATACTGACCGGGACTTGATATCCTCTTCATACAAGTCACAGACAGGAACTGAGACAAGGCATATCCTTTATGGAGTTCTAAACTCACCTTGAATATATCCAAACTAATATGGAGAATATTGATCAACTTTCCTTCCTTAAATATAGAAAGTAAGTGGATAAAACTGGAAGCCATTGGACCACTTATTTTGTAGTACTTCCCAGAAAACTTTTCACAGTGCATGGTTATTTGTTTTTTTTTGAGGCAACATTATACATGACAAAACTGGTGAACGTTCATGAACCATGCAGTACCTTTGTAAGGACACAGAGTTGAACCACTCTTCCATGATCAGGACACAATCTACATTGCTTCTCTTGAATTACAGACTTGCGCGTTGGGCAGTTTAGTTTCCTGGTAAATGCTTTCCCAAGAATGCAACTGGAATGCACCCTCCTGACCACCTTTTTGAAAATGGGGAACACTACATCAGTTTGATAACTGATGCTGTTTCAGACCTTCTAGACAATACTGAAAGTCAACATCTCCACTTGAAGAATTGGAATTTTACTATCAGCTGGTAATTGCTGTGCTTTTACAGGCAGTTGTACAACAATAAACTTCTTTCTCTTCTGCATCAAAAACATCTCCCCTTTTCTATCCCAACCAGCCAGAGCAGCCATTGGCAAAGGACTTCTCTCTTCTCAAATTGATTATGGGCTCCTAATTTTTACTTCTACCTCCTAGTAAAATATTGCCATGCTCAAAAATATTTCTAACAGCATCTGCCAGTTCATTACAAATTCACCTTTCTTTGAGCTTCACTGTTTCACCCTAGAAAAGCCAAATGGCTACCCATAAAACAAAGACCTAACCTACTTTTAAGATCCCAACTCTACAAACTATTCCAACTGCACACATTAAATCCCCTTGCAACTAGACCATATAAAAACCTCATCATTCAACCCAGGAGAGTACTCACAACCTGATTCAACTCCCATTACCCCAGAACCAAACGCCACAGCACTGCACATGCTTTTTTCCTCTTATGCACATACTTTTTGGCAAGCTCTCCCCATAAACATTAAGGAAATCAACACTTGTTCAAAATTCAGAATGCAATTCAAAAAGCATTTCTTCATCCAAGTTAATGCACCTGCTTCAACACAGGACATATCAGCTAACTTGCCTCCTTTCTGAGTCTCTTGCAACCATCCGGGCAGGACTAGTGCAATCAGCAGAAATGTACTCGATTAGTAACCCAGTACATTTCTGCAAAATCCAAACTGGAGTTATGACAGCTCCAAATAAAGGCTGCCTATCATATAGTAAGCATGCCAATGGCCACTTATAAGGCCATTGGCATTGCAAACAATACAAAAAATAAAAAAAGTCAACTTTTATTTTTTTTTTTTGCCGATCTCGGCTGTTTAAGCGTACGGCAGTGGCGCACAAGTGGGATCAGGGGTAAAATAACAAAATGAACCTAAATTAAGCATTCTAACTAAAATCAGTATTCTGTCATGCAAGTCAATGGCAGGCAGAAGACAACCTGGCCAGTGAGAAGTGGTTGCTAAGGGGGGAGGCTCAGTGTGAGACATGTAAATATGCATTAGCAGGCAATCTTATGCAAATGAGGGGAAGGATAGTGAATCCCAGTTTACCCGAGCATGTGAGTCAGGTCTCAACAGTGTAAGAGTAAGGAATAGCTTGGTGCAAGCCTAGGAGGTAGGTGACATCATGGTGGGGGTGTCAGGCATACTGTAAGTGGATTGGAGCCCTGTGGCTCGGGTCTGCTCCTAGCTTAGCAGAGCTTAGCTAAGGGGTGTGTCTAAACCTGCCTAGCAGTCTTTATAAAGCCTAAGCGGGTGTGTGCGCCGAGCATCAGGTTGTACAGGAAGAGAAAAGAGGTTAAACAAGGAAACAGCAGCAGTGTGCACAATTGAGCACTCTGTTTGTGTGACGCGCCCTCAGGCTGAAACAGGAAAGCAATGGGAAGGGAAAACAGCAGTAGGAAGGTAAGCAAGGAGTACTAGCATAGCTGGCAGATGAAATGTAGCAGAACCAGTCAATTACACAGGCAGCAGAGCAACCCAGCCCAGAACACTACTATAAACTATGCAAACACCTACCCCTCTGTTTTTTCCCTCACTCTAAACCACCCGTGTAAACAAGCAGGATATTTTTAACACTCACAACAGTAAAATGTTAGGGGCTGCAATAGCTATCATACAACTTGTGGAAGAGGCTGAAGCTGGTGAGGATGTGAAGGCTGCTGAGCAATCCTCAGTGACGAGATGGAGAAGAGTGTATAGACCCAGGGAAACCTACCAAGGGCTACATGAGCTGGAGATAGTGGAGCACTATAGGTGGACAGGGACCTCCTACAGCACATTGTTGAGCTATGCCGGCCATGCCTCACACACACAGAACTAACAAAGGGGAACCCATCCCAGTGGATACCAAGGTACGTGTAGGCCTAAGAATACTAGCTACAGGTACCTTCCAAAGGCCAACTGGGGATATGATGGGGATATCACAGGCATTAGCATCCATCGTACTTCACCAGTTCTTTGATGCCATGTCAGTACATGTCGGTGAGCATGTATATTCCCCAACACCCATGAGGCGTTGGCCAGCAATATGCAACTGTTCCACCAAATAGCAGAATACCCTGAGGTAGTGGGTGCTATAGACTGTACGAACATATGCATCAAAGCACCACCCAGTGAGTGGGTAGGATCTACATCAACTGCAGGGTCTTCCCCTCCATCAACTGCCAGGTCATTTGCGATGCCCAGGGCATAATAATGAATGTGTGCGCTGGCTGCCATGAAAGTTATCACGATTCTCACATCTGGCGTCTGACGCAGCTGTACCAGAGATTTGCCAGTAGGGACATCCCACACGGTCACCTAGTGGGGGATGCTGGATATGCACTGGCGCTCTGGCTGATAACACCCATCAGAAATGCACACACACCTGAACAAGAACTGAGGCACATGCACAAACAAGAATCATAATAGAGCGTGTGTTTGGGATCACGCTTCCAGTGCCTGGACACATCCAGTGGAGCCTTGCAGTGCTCACCAGTTACATGTACCCAAATTGTCCTTATATGTGCCATGCTAGACAATATGATCCTGTGGAAACAGCTGCAGCAGGAACAGCACGAGGCAGGGCCACACAGCCCCCCCCCCCACCATTGCCAAGGCCTGCACAGGCACAAAGTGACTTGGAGGAGGAACAACCTGAGCCTGCCACAGTAGGCAGAAGGAGTTGTGCCCAGTATGCCTTGGCCTTGACAAAGAGGCAACGCATAACACATACACTGACATGGGAGGGACCCAGGGATAAACACCTTTCTCTGGCTCCCAAATACAGTACAAGGGATGCCAAACATTTCACTACCTGTGCCTAACCATGTGTAGGGAGTGTACTATGTGCATCCAGCATAGGCAGCCCTGTAGCATCACACTCAAAACTGGGACATCACAAGATAAGTGACTCACACATGCCAGTCGGGGGGGGGGTCACATACCCAACAACAGTCACAGCCAGCAGGACAGGTGTAGACAAACACAAACAAATGATGTGCTATGGCCTCTGAATGAGGCCTATGAGTAACCTCCCCCAGGCCTACACAGACAGACTAAAGCAGGCCAGGCAGTAGAATGTCAGTTGTGAAGGCTAGGAAGTCAGACACTAATATGCAGGTAATTAAAATCTAAGATCTGTAGTACACTGGTATGCCTCTAGCCAGCATGATAGGTAAGACTGCAGACTGAAATGGAGTACCGACATACCAGTACAATCCTAGCAAGTGTCAGGTGTGCCCCCACATCCTACATAGACATATAGTAACAGTCAGGTGTGCCCCCCTAATCCTGTGTAGAAATGTAGAAATAGTCAGGTGTGCCCTCCCCCCATCCTACATAGAAATATAGTAACAGTCAATTATGCCCCCCAATCCTGTGTAGAAATGTAGAAACAGTCAGGTGTGCCTCCCCCGCTATGCAGAAATGTAGTAACAGTCAATGCCAAATGACCGATAGATACCCTGCAGAGACAGCATGCTACCTGTCGGTGTACAACACAAAGGTTAGCACTGCAGTACAAACTACCTGGACATGACCCACACATGCAATACAGATGGCCATACTGGGCATGCTCATACACTTAGAGAAATGAAGGCAATGTAAGTCAACAACATACTGAAAGGTCATACTGGGCATGCTCACACACTTAAACACATGAAGGCCATGTCTCCAAGCATCAATAGACCAGACATATCTGACAGTCGCAGTTTTTAGTGCAGACACTTGTCAGTATGCACCACTCATGCCTTGCACACACACAGTGGCTAGGAATACAGACATATATGTAAGGACAACACACTATAATAAGCCAAAGGTAGATGTACATAGATGTGTGGAAGAGGGTGACTGTGACAAGGAACCATCCAGGCCTGTCCCACCCAGCACACAGCCAAAGGGCCCCAGACACATGAACTGCAGATGTCACTCACTGCAGATATTAGCCACCAGTATCTGTCAGCATTACAGACTATGTGGTGCATGTGCCAGCTGTGCAACATGACTGTACAAGGATGTAGTCATCTATCAGCTGTATAAATGTACCTGTGAAATATGACTCTGTGTGTGCCCGCATGTGGTGTGTCAACCCCTAAATGAATGGGCAATAGACCATGCACACACACTGCTCTCCCCGTATCCCTACTATGACAAGCCTGCTGAGGTCATCCAATGTGAAATACACCTTTGGGAGAGTTGTAGCCTACTGATCTCCATGGTGCATCCCATAACTGCATACTGCTGTGGTGTGATAAGCTAGTTAGGTAGAAGTTCGAATCCCAGACTTGACAACTGTGTGTGTGTGTCTGTCTGACTGTGTAGAGAGTAATGCTTTTTAGGGTAGTCACACTCCCAACAATTTAAATGCTCAACCTTGGCAAGGCGGCTGATGTTGTCCACCTAGAAATACACCTCTGGGAAGATTGTAGCTCATTCATATCTATAGTGTGTACTGTAACTGCGTACTGCTGTCATGTGATAAAGTAGTTAAGTAAGTGTTCTAATCCCAGACATGGCAAGTGTGCGTGTGTGTGTGTGTGTGTGTGTGTGTGTGTGTGTGTGTGTGTGTGTGTGTGTGTGTGTGTGTGTGTGTGTGTGTGTCTGACTGACTGTGTAGAGAGCAATGCTTTTTAGGGTACTCACACTCCCTACAATTCATATAATTAACTTTGGCAAGGCTGCTGATGTTAACCACCTAGTAATATACCTCTGGGAAACTGTAGTCCAGTAATCTTCATAGCGGGTCCCATAACTGCGTACTGCTGTAGTGTGATAAACAAGTTAAGTAGGAGTACTATTCCCAGACATGGCAACTGTGTGTTTTTGTGTGTGTCCATCTGTCTGTGTAGAGAGCAATGCTTTTTAGGCTAGTCACACTCCCTAGAATTCAAATGCTCAACCTTTGCAAGGCTGCTGATGTCATCCAGCTAGTAATACACCTCTGGGAAGCTGTAGCCCAGTAATCTCCGTAGCTCGTTCTCTAACTGCATACTGCTGTAGTGTGATACACTTGTTAGGCAGGAGTACTATTCTCAGATATGGCAACTGTGTTTGTGTGTGCATCTCTCTGTCTGTGTAGAGCGCAATGCTTTTTAGGCTAGTCACACTCCCTACAATTCAAATGCTCAACCTTTGCAAGGCTGCTGATGTCATCCACCTAGTAATACACCTCTGGGAAGCTGTAGCCCAGTAATCTCTGTAGCACATCCTGTAACTGCATACCGCTGTTGTGTGATTAACTAGTTAGGTAGGAGTTCTATTCCCAGACATGGCAAGTATGAATGTATGTTTGTGTTCCTTTGTCAGTGTAGGGAGCAATGCTTTTGTGTCCATTCACAGACACTACAGCCTCCAATGGTCCACTTTGACAAGTGTTCCGATGTCATCAACTGTGAAATACACCTTTGGGAAAGAGATAGGCCAGTAATCTCCATGGCGCATGTTTAACTGTATACTGCTGTAGTGTGATAAACTAGTTAAGTAGGAGTTCTAACTCCAGCCTTGGCAACTGTGTGTGTTTGTGTGGGTGTGTCTGTCTGACTCTGTCTGTGTACAAGGCAATGCTTTTTTGGAAAGGCACATCGCCTACAATATAAATGCTCTACCTTGGTAAGGCTGCTGATGTCATCCATCCTGAAATACACCTCTGGGAAGGTTGTAGCCCAGTAATCTCCATAGTGTGTGCCATAATTGCATACTGCTGTAGTGTAATTCAAAACTCTGCTAGGGTTCTATACCCATGCATGGCAGTTCTCAATGTTTTGTGTGTGTTTCAATGTCTGTGTAGGGAGCTATGCATTTTAGGCTAGTCACACTCAGTACATGTGAAATGCCTTACTTTGGCAATCCTGCTGATGTCAGCCAATGTGATATACACCTTTAAGGAAGGAGTACTGCAGTAATCACCATGGCGCGTACTATAACTGTGTAGTGTTGTAGTGTAATAAACTAGTTATGTAGGGGTTCTTCTCCCGGATGTGACAGGTGTGTGTGTGTGTGTGCATGTGTGTTTCTACCTCGTATCCTGTGTGGAAGTGCGTGTGTGACACCTGGGCCCAATGTGAGGTGGATTTTGCAAATTTCTTATATGGTGGTCCTAATACATATCACAATGTCCACTGTACAGGGATAACAGCTGTGAAATAGCTGAGAGGCTGGGGTGCATATCCATACCCATACATGTGACATCAAGGCCAGGCAATCACAGTTAGCAACCCCAGTATTATCCAGAGCATACTCTCAATGCATGTCTCATACACAAACACACACACACACACACACACACACACACACACACACATGCCGAAGCAACAGCCAATATGTGTGTAGTACACCTATATTGGCAACTGATAGTAACTATGGCATGAATGCAGTGGCCTACAGAGGGCATGGCACCCTGTCCATCAGTACGATAGGCACATAATTGCAGACTGTGTGCCTTCAGTATGTTTCCCACTGGACACCTGCAACAACTGTGGTTCCATCAAATGTGATCCACAAAGGACATACCATGCCTTACACACATGCCCTGTATGGACAGATGCCACTGACACAAGGGAATACCTGTAGCATGCTATCAATGTAGGTGCAGGGTCAACCTGGTGTCCATTACCTGGCCCCACCACATGACGGTGGGACTGTCACATCTGATGATAACATTCTGTGTACACAACATGGGCCAGACTAACCAGATACACTTCCACATGCCACTGTACATGAATGTGGGACATGTGCAGATCCTAAACACCGTCCATGTCATGGCGTATAGAACACATACATGGCAAGCATTGCACAGTACTGGCCATGCACAATAGTAACCCATGTGACTGGATGGTGAATACTATACCCACCTGTGTAGGTCATTTCAGACACTACACCCCATAGCCATAACGCAGACCGTTCTCATGTGGCCTGATGACAAGATATTCCCCTCAACTAGCCTTGTACAGCTGTCTGGCACCATCAACCACTACACACCTGTGAAGCAATGCACACATGCACACTGGTAATAGCATCCTGTGTCTGTGTGTGTGGTGTATGATGCTTCCAACCACATTCACACCTAGTACCACCCCCACTAGCATATTGAAGCATGCTCTCTAATGTCAGAGACCGTCACATACCCTTTGACCATAGAACCCTAGGATAATCCCTGTGGGCTAATTGATACCTATGTATCACTGTATTGTGGCAAAGTAACAGGTTAGGAACTTTATTCGTTACATTGCCAAGTGTGGCAATGTGTATGAGTCCCTTAGAGAGTGTGGCTTTGTTGACACTGACACCTGTTCATGTGGACAGGCTTGTGTGTTACACCTACTGTATCACAACAGTGTTGCAGATGTCACTCACCAGTATATATACTTCTGGACAACTCATCAACATGTAAGCTATGTGACGCATGCAATAAATACATACACGTGATAGCTATGCATAGTCAGTCAGGTGTTTGAAACCCTGTACTGGTAGGTGTGTGACACAAACATGTTTAGGTTTTACTCACCCACACCTTCCCTGACATACTTTGTCTCTGTCTGTCCCTCTCACACTCTCTCTGGTGGATGTGGGATGTACACCTGCTTTGCTAGGCAGCAGCTTGTGTTTTGTAAGTGATGGTCATGATCAGCTGATGGCCTCTGCACCAAAAGTATTCTTCCTCTAGCTGAGTGCATGTGGAACAGCTGTGGTAGTATTCCCATAGCCAATTGCATGAAAACACACTCCAATATCTAGGAACATCATATTGGTGTTGGCCCTTTACATCCACTGTGGGCAGGAACTAGATCTGTTGTTTGGCAAACAGCATCTTAGATGGATTGAGGATTTACCTCTAACAACATCCACTGTAGAAACAGGACAACACACAGGAGAGGAATGTGTATGACCTGACTACAGACTGTAAGTGCTGCTATACTGCATGTGGAGTAATGTTGGTTTAACAGTGTGTGTGATATGGCTGTCCTACATGTTGTAATACCTGCCATGTCAGTTTTATGTTTATGAGGAATCCGCATCTGCAGGGTCGTCTGCAGACTGGGCAGTGTGTTGTGCCCTTGGTCTCATGTGTTACCCACAAAGCATGTATCTGTGAACTGCAGAAAGTAGTGTGAGGATTGCAGTCTGTAGATGGTGAAAGCCATGACAGTTACTGACCTCATATCCCTCATAGGACACATGTTGCAACAAACCCTGTTACGACAGTACATGTATGAGGTTATCACAGCAACATGTCAATATTGGCCCTGTGTATGTGCTTCCAGCCACAACTCTGTCAACCTTTGTACATATGTCATGCATTAAGAGGTGCATATGTGCTGTAAACCATCATTAGTGTCATCATATCTGATAGCAAGCCAGTGAGATATCAGACTGTCAGAGAGCTACATCTGTTATGTACAGTATGGGTAATATTTGACGACATTACCAGGACATTCCACGGTCGTTTGTACAGTACTGAGGTCTGTATAACTATGGTGAATGTCGACAGTGTATGTATTTTTAACTTGTTCTTTAGCCTGTGTACAGACTGTGGTAGATGCCACTGTTATGGGTCCTGTCCTATCTGATAATGCTGCTCCACTGTATGTTACCATATTGGTTTACATGTCTGTATTGCCATACACACACGTCCCATACCACAGACAGACAGCAGACCACACCGTATAGCAGCCCAGTATATGTAGGGTTAGTCTGTGAGTGGCACATGAGGATTTTGTTGAACAGATAGTCCATATACTGTACTCTTATGCTAGCTTACCATGTGTGGCTGTGGCTGTGTTCCCATTGGATGTGGTTATGCACCTTCACACAGGTGTATCATACCCTGTACTTTGACATGCCTGCAGAGCCTGCTATATATGCAGGTACATGTGCATTCCCACATAGGAGATGTTGGCCAGTGTTGAGCCAGTCTGCCTGTAGCCTGCACCGTGCATTGTTACATGTCTAGCAGCTTAGTGTATTTATCCAGTGAGATGTTGTGTGGAGATATTTGCTAGATGTACTGCTGCCAGGTCTCCCTTAACAGTCATGTATGTCAGACAGAGCAGTGGGATGCTGTATAGATGTATGTCAATATCTAGTGGGTAGTATGTGGCCATGGCATCCCTGTACCAGCAGTTATTATGTGTCAGGCCAGACAGGGGTGTGTGAATGCATAACCTATGGTGGCATATGTTTACCAGTCGTTATGTGTTATACCCATCTACATGGCTGTTAACATCCATATTGTCATGCATGGTACACATGTTTAGCACTAAGGGGTTCTGTGTATACCTCTGGACTGTAAAGAGTGTTTCTGAATGTCCACATGCATTGGCCAATATCTGTGCTGCAGTCCACAGCAGCATTACGTGTTAGCAATGGTACTCTACTAGGATGTCCTTAGGATGTCTGTCAGTAGCCAATGGCACACATGTGGAAAGCAGATGTGACCTCCCACACACACCATGTCTGTGAAGACAATCCCAATTACAGTAACAATAGTCTACCAATGTACCTGCTATACACACCTGACATCCACTTGCACTATAACGTTGGGACTAAAGGGGCTGGGGTAGGTCTACACTCCGTGTCCAGGACATATGGTGAGAATATCTGTACATATAATCATCCAGATATATATATATATATATATATATATATAATTATATGATTACACATATACATATCAACTTATATAGATGGGTATGTGTATGTACATAGATATACATATACACACCCAGATACATACATATACAGAGCAATATATGTCTACACATATACAGATAGCGAGACATATGCACATATATGTATGGATATCTACAGATATATCGACAGTAGTAGGTATATCAGTATAGATATGTATGCACGTATAGTCATATATATATATATATATATATATATATATATATATACCAACATAACTAGGCATATCTATACACATAGGATGTGCATACATATATAGCTATATACACATATATCTATATGTACATATACGTGTAATTATATATACACAAATGTATAGCTACATGTATGTATAGCTATGTATACATATGTATATACGAAGAGGTGTATACATGGCCATATATATGTAGCACTATACAGATGTGTATACAGACATATGTATGTGTATACCTGTGTATGTACATGTAGACATCTATACACCTGTATGTATACAACCACATACCTGTCATGAGTAAATGTCATGGTTGCGTATACCCTTCACATGTATCCCACTGTCTGTATCTGCTATGTGCACATTATAATAAAACAACATATGTGATGCAACAGTCATATTAATGACAAGGACTACACAGTCTAAGATGTAAAGGCAAGTGTTCAATACCACTCAATTTGGGTAATGACAGCTATATTGGTAACACAACAGCTGTCCCCACAGTGGTCATGGCGTAGTGGTCATGTGTTGTGACTTCAGTGTAAAAGGCCCTGAGTTCATGACCTGCAAGGGCTGCTCATTTTGTTGCTGGGCAGAACAAGGTCTGTTGGATACAGAGTGGTTAAGGCAGTGTTTGTGCAATGTAGGCCACAC
Source organism: Protopterus annectens (assembly GCF_019279795.1). Classification (NCBI taxonomy): domain Eukaryota; kingdom Metazoa; phylum Chordata; order Ceratodontiformes; family Protopteridae; genus Protopterus; species Protopterus annectens. The sequence goes on from NC_056726.1 coordinate 33,879,840, forward strand.
ACGTCAGCATCATGACATTGCTAGGTAGGGGTCTAGTCCCAGTGTTGGCAAGTAGCAGTGTGCATGTATGTGGATGGGTCTACATCAGGTTGCAAAATATACATGCCTCAGCGGGCCACCTGTCCATGTGGCACAGGCAATACCCGGTATAGTAACCTGTGAAATGTGTTTAACTGTACACCTGCTATGTCAGTGCCATGGTGCCAGCACAGTTACATACCCCATTGTGCAATATGACTGCAGACCATCCACATGCTGACACATGTACCCCTACAACACAATTGCATATCAGTTTACAGACCACAACCAAGCAGTGTTACTAACATCTAGAAGGCATCATTGCCGGACACTACACTACCTACCACATATGCCTCACACTCTACACCCTACAACATGTTACACTGCATGACTGTGGTACACTGGTGTACAGTCATCATGTGCAACAGAACCATATCAGCCTGTCCCTGTATCGATGGTATTGATGACAGGGATGGGGCACAGGTATCATCATATGCACAGGGCATCCTCGTGCTGACACACATACACCTACAACACAATTGCATATCTGTTTAGAGACCACAACCAAGGAGTGTTACTAACAGCTAGAAGGCATCATTGCTGGATGGCTACACTACCTGCCACATATGCCTCACAGTCTACACACTACAACATGTTACACTGCAGGACTGTGGTACACTGGTGTACAGTCACCAAGTGCATCAGAACCATATCAGCCTGTCCCTGTACTGATGGTATCGATAACAGGGATGGGGCACAGGTATCATCATATGCACAGGTCATCCTCGTGCTGACACAAGTACACCTACAGCACAATTGCATATCAGTTTAGAGACCACAACAAAGCGGTGTTACTAACAGCTAGAAGGCATCATTGCTGGAGCGCTCCACTACCTGCCACATATGCCTCACACTCTACACACTACAACATGTTACACTGCAGGACTGTGGTACACTGGTGTACAGTCATCATGTGCATCGGAACCATATTAGCCTGTCCCTGTATCGATGGTATGGATGATAGGGATGGGGCACAGGTATCATCATATGAACAGGCCATCCTCATGCTGACACATGTACATCTGCAACACAATTGCATATCAGTTTAGACACCACAACCAAGCAGTGTTACTAACAGCTAGGAGGCATCATTGCTGGACAGCTACACTACCTGCCACATATGCCTCACACTCTGCACCCTACGTGTTACACTGCAGGACTGTGATACACTGGTGTACAGTTACCATGTGCATCAGAATCATATCAGCCTGTCTCTGTATTGATGGTATTGATGACAGGCATGGGGCACAGGTATCATCATATGCACAGGGCATCCTCGTGCTGACACATCTACACCTACAACATAATTGCATATCAGTTTAGAGACCACAAGCAAGAGGTGTTACTAACAGCTAGAAGCCATCATTGCTGGATGGCTACACTACCTGCCACATATGCCTCACACTCTATACCCTACAACATGTTACACTGCAGGTCTGTGGTACATGGGTGTACAGTGACCATGTGCATCAGAACCATATCAGCCTGTCCCTGCATCAATGGTCTGGATGACAGGGATGGGGCACAGGTATCATCATATATACAGGGTGTGGTGTTGGTCTGCCACAGGCTGAGGGTGGGCCATACATTTGACACCATGTGTGTTGATGAGGCATGTATGCTGGGGAGCTTGCTGAGGTGATATGGTGTGTGTAGGTATGAGGCTGCCCTAAGTGTGTTTGCATAGTGTGTGGGTATGCATGCACACAGTTCTGTCTTGTGGCTGCCCTACACAGGTGTTTATGGACAGCTGCAGACCATACCTGGCAGGGTATGCAGTTCACTGCCTTGGGCCATGGACTGTGCCTGCCAGGGGTTCCATGGGCACGTGCAGGTACAGGCGTTGAATTGCTACTCTCACCTGCTGATGACATTTGTCCACTGGTACCACGTCCCTCCTAGGACTGGCCAGGACCATGTGCATGTGGCCTGCTGTGGTGTGGTGTGAGCAGCACACCTCTCACACTGCCAGGGCTGCTATTGTCACTACGGGAGCCCCTTTGCTGTTCTAGCATGCCCATGTTGAGTGCCAGCTGTTGGTGTTGCTGGCCCACATCCACGCAGGCATCACAGCATCCCCACCACATGCTAAAGCACAGGCACACCACAGCTGATGAGGGCCATCATCTCATCATGCCATCTATCTGCTTGCTTATTAGAAGCACGGATGGCAGCCTCCACTTCATGGAGGTTGTCGCCTACAGATGCAAGTGCAGCCCTCTGCAGCCTAAGGCCCTGTCTGGTGTAATGCTCAACACATGCCTGCACTGCCATTACAGCCTGGAACATGCTTCTGCTGGTTGCAGCTATGTTGCCTATGCCAGAGGTATGATATCCAGCAGCTCTACCACGAGCAGCCTGGGACATCCACCTATGTGGCAGCCTGCTGGACATCTGGCTACACCTGCTGTGACTGTACACAGTAGGCATGGTTACCACACTTTCCCATGCACTGCCACTGAATGCCAGCTGTCCCTCTGCTATGGCTACTGGTTCTGGGGTGTGTATAGGCACTGTAACTGTGTGCGGGGGCGGGGTGGCTAAAAGGTGAATGTCAGATGTTGTCGCAGTGTTGACCCCTGACAACCCCACCTGTTTCTCACCATTTATCATCATCATCATCATCATCATCTTCATCATCATTGGTGTCTGTATGGACACCTACATCAGATTGGGTGCAGGAGGGACCCTGACCCACCCCTCCACCTGTGGGGAAAACTGTAACCACACTTTAAAACTTGTACAGCATTGCTTAACACTACACACACACACACGCACACACACACACACACACACACACACACACACACACACACACACACACACACACACACACACACACACACACACACCTCAGTATTACCTACCAGTCCATGGCTTTACAGACAGCCCCACGTATATGTCCATGTGTTTCCCCATCCTGCATCACACTTAACATAAACACATTGCTACTACTCATTAACATCACAGTCCTCTAAATACCCACACAAGCAGCCACAGTAAATGGCCTGTTGCTACATTACCTGCCTGACCAGTGTATAGTGGAGTAACATGGCCTCAATACTGTCATTCGGTATGCACCCTCTGTATGGCCGGAATTATGTGCATGGCCCCTATATGTGTGGGCTACTATGTTGTATCTATAATAGCTCCCACTGGTGTGTCATGTGTATGTAATGCTCAGCACATGCCGGATATGCTGCTCCACTGGCCCATCATGTATCAGCTGTAATATGTGGATACACTCCCTGGTGTTGACTATTACTTCCCCAATGCATCTGTAGAGCTGCATATGTGGGCTGTAGGTGACATCTCAGCTGACAGCAATATTAAGTGTGTACCTGAGGTGTACCTTCCCTCTGGATGCCTGATCCAAGCTGCAGGCCATATTATACTATTTGCTGTCCTGTGAGTACATGACAGGTATTCCTGGTGTGCAATGTGGCACTCCATGTCCATGTACTGCATGGTCCCAAAGGGGGATACAGCCATATGAACACCCAACAATCACACATGCATACATGGCCACACACACAAACACACATATGCACACACACATCATACATGCATCTACCTCCCACCACTTTGCCAGAGTGACCCTGCAGGCAAACTAACCACCTGGATGCACACACACACACACACACACACACACACACACACACACACACACACACACACACACACACACACACACACACACACACACATACACACACACACACACACACACAGGTGAGGTTGCACAATGATCGTACACACAGTCCTCCAATTACCCATCTGCCAACATGCAGAACATATGGTACAGAATAGCATGCAGTTAAGCTATACTCACACCATGCTAGCAGTGGTATACATGTGTATGATGCATGTGCTGTGACTAGGTGATGCCCCTTCCCCTGGATACCTCTGCACCCATGTACACATTATTGCTGTGCACCTGTTCTGCACCCTGCCATGTACTGTGCACCACAACTCATAGGTGTCCAACCCATTGTGGAATGTATTGTACCGTGTTAGTTATGCCAGCTGTACCTCTCCCAGCCCCTATGTGTTTCAGCAACACATACCTGGGATGATATGTGGACTGTTATCATTGGTGAATGTCTGATGCCTGATTTACAGCTGTCAAAATCAACAGACCATGTTGGGCTACTGCAAAAATGTTTAGACTGACAACCATCAGAGCATACCATGGCTATGGGGGTGTACACACCTTTATTGCTATTACACACACATCCGTGATCTGTCATGGGACCACAGCACTGCAGATCTTAGCTGTAAACACGTCCGGTATGTAACATATGTCCTGTACTTTCACATGCAGTGTCTACAGATTGTGGTAGGTGTGCGGCTGCTGACCGCAATGCATACACACCATGTGGAGATATGTGTGCACACCCTTATCATGACGGGTTATGACACCTCTTGTTGTGTGTACAAAAACAGTCACTGCTCATGGCAGGGCTATACCAGCATGGGCCTTCGGCAATTGCCAGTGTATGTTCACCCTACCCTATACATTTCTGCACATACTTATTCTGCATGACTGCAAGGTCTACTCAAGTGCACATCCTATGGTGTTCACACAATGTCATCACTATTGCAGTGTGGTTAGGGTTACAGCTGTCACAGGTCCTGGACCTGACTATATGTAGATAGAGCCATTCCTACCATCCTTAGGATCCCTGCTGCAGTGCACTGGTGTTTCATGCTGAGACCCCCCCCTCAGCATTTATGCAAATGCATGACTGGTAAGCCCTACACACATGTGTCAGCTTGCAGTGTCCCATACACTGCACATCAAATGTTGCAGCTTAGATCCAACTGATAATGTGGACTACTGTAATGCCATATGCCATAGTGTATCTCAGCAGCAGTTGGCATTGCCCTACAGGTATGTACACTGGTGTTGCACTGTATATGGGTGTTGTTCAGAACATGTTGCTACTGTAATCTATGTCTACCAACAATATGTTACCCCCTGTGGACAAATTCCACAATGACAGGATGTTATTTGCCATGCAGGTGTGTGACATACCCTTTCAATACCCCATTATGTTCACCCCTGTGAGGCCATGCATTTCACAGCAACAATACATGCACATGTACAGCATGCATTCAGGGTAGGTGTGGTAGATGTGGGCATAGAATATAAAATCGCCATTACATGTCCGGTGTGTAGGCATGCCTTGCTATTACCCAGGAGGGACCTACATAAGTGGGTGAAAGATGCAAAGTCAGTGGCCACACCTGTGGCACTGCTACAGGCTGGGTGCAGTACTACCAGATGTCAACCATAAATTCACACAAAACTACCACATCTGGATATCTGTTTATCACTACAATGCAGCAACACAATATTTGTATGACATATCAGATATGCATGGTCTACCTGTACCACTGTGAATATTTACACAACAGTGGTCTACTGATGTGCTCTATGTCCTTACCTGCATGCTCCTCGGCTGGTGTGTGGGTGACAACCACCTCCATGAAGGGGTCCAGTGGTTGATGGTGTTCTGGATGGGCAAGTGCCACAAGGCTGGGAAGGAGCTCCTCCACACGTGTCAGTGGGGGATGGATGGCATGTCCCCCGCTGTGGAAAGGTGATCCTCCCAGACTGCAGCAGCACACTGACAGGCATTGTGAAGCAGGTCGTTGCAATGATGCCAGACCTGCTCGTAACTGCGGTTATGCAGGCTGACATAATTGACCTTGTGGACGAGATTGTTCCACAGGGTGGTCCACTCCTGCTGGTCTTGTGCTGTCCTGCCAAACAGGACCTGGTGGTTTATGATGGCCTCATTCTCCTACGCTGTATACACCAGCAGCCTGATGTGTGCCATCTTGCCTGAAAAACTTGAGGATGGGAACAGGCCTGAGCGACTCATATGGCAAGGTTACCACAGTTCAAAATACACATCTCTGTCACCCCCCCACCATATCAGCTTCAACAGACTATACACACAACTCATTGGGTATGGCTACAGCTTAACTACATTGTGGACAGATTGTGTATTGTACCACACCTGCTGGTATGTTATTGCAGCCATGTCCCCTGTATGGACACTAACATTGCTGGTCTGTTACGGACTATTCACTTGCATGCCATTGTCAGGGCCATTATGGTTACATATATGCCAGTTGTATGACTGCTCTGAGATTGCTGCACATCTGACAGTCTGTGTTATAGGGGGGTTCTATCCATGCTGTTGGACATGTACCGGGATTGTGTGGACTATTACTACCAACCTATATATTATGACAGTGACACAATAACATGTATATGTTCCATTGGCCAGCTGATCCACCTCTCCACACCCATCTGACCAGGATACCTGGCCACATCACATGTGTGTGCCAACCTAGGTCTCCTTGTGTACTGTTACAGCAATACCATCAGGTGGAACCACCCAGGGGATGTTGGCCCACCCCGCCAGGGCACACACCAACATGTTCCTGTCCCTATTGAGCTCAGGTCTAGGATCTATTCCATACCAGGCTCCACAGACACATGAGGGATGTGCTACATTAGTCTGAGGCACCCAGTACACATTTACATGGCTAACATGCTCCTTCTGCTCAGCCGCCAGACCTGGCACCTTCAGGACGTGGACTGCTCTTGCGAGTGGCAGTTGGTGGGAGCCTTGTTCCCATTGTGCCCATATTGGGGACCATGGGGTGTCCACATCACAGACCACACACACCATCCACGGTGTTTACCCACCACATGTGTCTCATACCACCCTGTTGACTGTCCTCTATATCTACTATTCCTGACCACCTCCACATGTGTATCTGCCATAATTCCCCATATTCCCATTTCATACTTCAGAGGCAGGAGCATTGTGGTGCTAGGATGGGACTAACATGTGACATACCCCTCCATGGTGCACACACTGCCAGCTGTAGATATCTGTGTGTATTGCTATGTGTGCTTCTGCCTCGCACATAGCACATATCACTGTGGTAGTGATATAGAGGACATGTCTTTCCATACATATCTGTTTGTGTGTGTGTTTGTACAGATGTAGACATTTGCGTATCTGTATTTATTTATGTGTGTGTAGATATATATATGACTTCATATATATGTGCACATATATATGTCTACACATGAGTATATGTATAATTCTGGACATACATGCTGATATACATTTATCCTTAGATATTATATCTGTGACATATGTACACATATGCATACCTATATGTGGGGTACATTCAGAAATCTGCTCCACAATCTCACAACACCTTCCTGCACAGCTGCACTGTTCTGCCTTGCTACAACACAGACAGGTGCCACATATGGACACGGCCTGACATTGGTGGGGTATATGTGGGACCTGTTTGTAGGTAACTCTATTGCACACCTATGGCATTCCGCCATGTTACATTACAGATTCACCTTGGTATCCTGCCAGTGGTGGTCCATGGCTCCCACATGTCCATCATACTGACATTACTTCCACCACCGGCTATTGGTCATGTTATATGCATCATCCTAATTACAGAACACACACTATGATGGCTTACACCCTGTCTGTCAATGCTGAACTACACAGTTCACAGCTATGGCTCTCTACCCACAGGGACAAACACTATTGTCCATAGCAGTTGCTCAGTTGACCATCATCACAACAACACCTGCTGGCACATATAATATGTTCCACATCATCTATCACAGTACTGTGGACTAGGTACTACATTCTAATACATGCACATATACTTCACATACCTGTTGTGGGAAGTATGTATTAATGACTGGAAGCTGCATAGATGGCTATGTTTTCAGCTGTAAATGTTCTGTGAGTTTTCCTTTTTTCCATTTTTTTTTCTTGCTTGCTTTCTCTCTACTGTGAACGGATTGAGCCGTTTGGGGTAGATTGCAGCCTGACTTTAGTACGTGATACGCTTGATTAGGTGATGGCCTCTGCACCAATCAGTGTCCTACACTTGCTAACTGCATGCAGCTTGCTGTGGAGTACTTCCAATTACCACTGTCATGGCAACCAGCTACTATAAATCCCTACAATATGTGGGCGTGGTTCCTTTACCTTTCCTGTGTGATGGACATCCTTCCTGTGTGTGGGCATCAGTGTTACAGACAGCAGGAAGCAGTACCTCTTCCAGGGGAACCAGCACACTTAGGCCAGCTACATATTTGTAGGAGGTTCCAGAATTACAACCGACAGAGTGTGAATAGAGTTGTGTTATGCTTTGTATAGTATTGGTGTTACAGGGTGTGTGTGTACATACTAGTTTACCATGGAATGCAGTCTGTCTGAATCGCTCTCAACTGTGGGCCTATCCTGTTGGTGGCCAGAGGTGTGCCTATTATGTTTTCTGTGTCGGATATGTCACTGGCGGTGTGTGTGTTGAGTTCTATCATTACATGTCTACCTCCATTTATGTTTCTAACCTCAATTCCTTGGCTAATGGTATGTTGCAGACTATTCTGTAACACCAGCAACTTGCTTAGTGTATGGTAACAGTTTCCCACATATGGGCCTGTGTTCCAGCCTCTGTCCTCCACCTACATACCAAGCTTTGCACATATGACATGCAGTCAGGGGTTGTTCTGTAGTGGGCTGTGTGTATATCACACTGTCATTGCTGCCATCAGTCCACTGCTGTTGTATCCCCCCACACATACAGTGGTGCTGGGGCCATATATGTGTGGCTACAACAAAACAATACGTGTGCCCTTATGCACTACAGAGGCCAGTGTATATAATAGTATATGAGCCTGTAGTACTGAGTCTAGCGGGGATGCACCATAACTGACCTAGGCTTTTGTAAAATATGGGGGTATCAGGGGTGAGCTGCCTTAAGGTATCTGAATGTACAGCACTGTATACTTCACCTATATTTACATTACTCACATATATTGGGTTAATGCAGGCCTATTGCCTCCTGCCATACAAGACTGTTCTGTTTGTCAGTGTGCTTGTGATGGTGTCAGTTATGTCTTGTTATGTAACAGTTACATCCCATTTGGCCAAATGAGATCTTTACCACCTAGTGATTGTGTACAGAGTGTAGAGAGAGGCTGCTGAACTATACACCTGCATTACTTACTATTGATTGTTTGGTATCCTGTGATCCAGTCTGTCTTTACTATTGTACAATATGAAGGCATTGGCCTGGACAGCGACAGTTGTGAACCTTTCCAGATTACCGTATTAGTATCACTGTTTCACAGCTGCATTACTCTGTTTATATGGATGTCATTGTCTGCACAGCTATATGATATGGCATATAGAACTGTAATAGTACACAGAGGTTTTCCATTTCTACAAACCTGTGTGTGGTGTTTTTCCTATAACCTCTCTGTGGGTATATGTTGCAGGCGATGGTTGTAATTGTATGAGTAGCCCATACAGTGTCCAGTTGTTCAGGTGTGAACTGTAGGCATAGTGACTGTTTCATATTGTGTGCACCTTCTACATATGTATCTTACTGTACATATCTCTGCGTGTGTCTGTATAGTCACATGTAAATATATATATATATATATATATATATATATATATATATATATATATATAATATATATGTATGTATACATATATATATATATATATATATATATACATATATATATGTAATATATATATATATATATATATATATATATATATATATATATATATATATATATATATATATATATATATCTGTATCTGCATATATGTGTTTGTGTATATGTATCCTGGGGATGTTGATAGCTTCCATATTTTACATGTCCTATGGGAGCCACACTGTACTGTATAATATTTTACCAATACCAGCCTGACATCATACAGGTGGGTTGTAGTACTGTTTACATGTGCACATGTCATGTCAGGTCCTGCTTATGGGATCTGTAACACTTTAGTGTATTGCAGGGTGGATATGTTTGGCTGTGGTGGGGGGTATGCCTATTCATACATGACGTGTATTGTTTGGGGCATCGCAAACCCATTAATGGTGCATGTGGACATATTTGTATTTGTCAATCTGCCATTGCTATGTATAGATGTGTGGCTATATATATATATATATATATATATATATTTATATATATATATATATATATATATATATATATATATATATATACATATATATATATATATATATATATATATATATATATATATATTGATATGTATATATATATATATATATATATATATATATATATATATATACACACATATAGATAGATATCTACATCTATTGATATGTTGCATCTGTTTAGATATTAATATATTTACTAACACACATACATTTACATGTTGGAATACATTCTCTGTACTATTGCATGAGAGGGCTGGTTGATATGTTTTGAATACATGAGGGTTATGTATATCTGACATGGTTTGTGGTAAATCATTTTGGCTATGGTGTGTGGGGTTCTGTGTTTGAGCCTAGCAGAGGCTATTTATTTTGTTGCTGAGCAGAACAAGGGCCAGTGAATACAGAGTGGTTAAGGCACTTTTAAGCAGTTGTTAGCAAGTTTGCATGGAGGTAAGCACTGCTAACCTGCCATTACATCTGCTTACAGGGTGTTAGCTTCAGATTTGCTTAACCAGTGTAGGCATTGCTTACCGCCACTTAAGTTTGCTTACTAGTGCTTACATATGCTTACTATTGCTTATTTGTGCTTAAACCTGCCTATTAGTGCCTTATTCATTTTGACACTGATACTTCACACGTGCATTTCTTGCATTACTCCAGTTCATAAATATATGTCATTTAGTGGGATTTGCAACAAAACTATTGGTTATAACTTGCTTTGCCATGTAAAATAGACTGTGCTGCAGTGGGGCTCGAACCAGCAATGCCTGCTCATTAGGCGGATGCTCTGCCCACTATTTGCTGTACTGCTTCATTTGCATATATCTTCCATAATTTCATACCCATGGTTCCTTCCCCCACCCCCCGAGCTCCATGTGCACAGCAACCGTCCATTCTCCAGCTGCTAGCCCAGCCATACCACACCTCCACACATCGCCCTCTCTCCACATCTCGGTACTCATCCAGTATACTGTCTCATCCCAAACTTCTTCAGGCTCTTCATCCATTTAGTTCACGTATATACAAGTCTTGCCTTGTTCATCTTTCAAGACATGTGTAAACATCAGATTGATTCACAATTTTTAGTTTGTCCCACCAGGGATGGACCTGTGTTTGTGTCAAGATTAGACTTAGCTGGTCTACACTGTTTCTCCCACCGGTAGCATCCTGCCAGGGGTTTGAGAAGCAGTGACACATCTGCCCACCCTCATTTCCCAGTTCCATGGAACCGATGTCCCAGGTTTGACATTCTGCTGTATATGTATCTGCCATGGCTTAGTGGTAACTCACTTTGACTATAGTGTGCAGAGTCCGGGGTTTGCAACTTGGGAGTGCAGATTATTTTGTTGCTGGGCAGGATGAGAGCTGTTGGATACAGAGTGACTAAGGCACTTTTAAGTAATTGTAAGTGGGTTTGCACTAATTTGCGTGAGGGTAAGCAATGCTAACCTCCGGTTACAGCTTCTTACACTCAGTTAGCTTCTACATTGCTTAACCAGTGTAGGCATTGCTTACCACCACGCAAACAGGCTTAAACCTGCTTACTGCTGCTTAAAAGTGTTTATGCCCACTTACCCCCCATGCTAATTTCTTTAAAAGAAAAGAAAAAGGGGTTAATAGGAAAGTGGTGAAAAAAGGTGCACAAAGAGGGAAAGACAGTAGGGAAAATAGCGAGGGATGTGCAGGAAGGCTGAAGGGAAGGTCCATAGCTGGCCATTTCTTCTACAGCAACAGCTGTGCATATACACTGAATTTGGAGGTAGATTTGGACACTCAAACCCCTGGGTGGGGGCGAGGATAACAATAATAAATTGTGATGCCAATTAGACTGGATTACATGCCTACAGTAGGGAGCTGCAACCATATGTTATTTGGTGTTATTTAGTGGGTTTTGCAACAACAAAATTGGTTATAACGTGCTTTGCCATTTAAAATAGACTGTGCTGTAGTGGGAATTGAACTGGGAATGCCTGCTCATTAGGTGAATGCTCTACCCAATTCACACTATTGCTTACATCCATGAGGCTGTCCAATTAGAACCACTCCATCCAACACCGGCATGCCTTGACCCATAATTTCATACCCATTGCCCCCCCATTCCTCCTCCACAGCAATCATTCTTTCTCTGGGTGCAGGTTGGGTCTAACCACACCACTACACACTGCCCATTCTCCACTTCTCGGGACCCATCATGTACGTTGTCCGAGAACATACGTGCCCTGCCATGACAAATCTGTGTAATGAAAGGAATCCAAATACCCAAGAATTTTTGGGTTGTCCCACAAGGGACGTTCTTGTCTTTGTTTCTAGGTTAGACATAGGGGGTCCACAATGTTTCTCCCACTGGTTGTATCCTGCTGTGGTTTGGGAAGCAGTGGTCTGTTTACTTTTTTTGTGTGTTTGTTTGTATGTTTCACCTGTTTGGCTGGGGGGGGTATCAGTACGTGTAACACGTATGTTGATTGAGCCCCCTCACCCCCAATGGCGGTGCCTGTGGTCATATATATCATTCTTATGTGCAGTATCATATCATAGATGTATATCTGTGTGTGTGTGTGTGTGTGTGTGTGTGTGTGTGTGTATATATATATATATATATATATATATATATATATATATATATACATATACACACACACATATATATTTACACATATATATATATATATATATATATACACACACACACACACACACACACACACACACACACACACACACACACACACACACATATATATATATATATATATATATATATATATATATGTACATATGTAATACAGAGAGGGAGCGTTATATATCTATTTAGTTATAGATATATATACACACACGGGTCTACCTGAAAACACTGACATGCGAAAACACAGACAATGAAAAAAACGACACCGCAAAACCAAAAGTTCAAAAACACGAAATTCACATGCCCGACAAACCACAATCCCAACAGTCAACAAAACAAAACAAATCCCCTGTCCAAAAAGCACACACACAACACAAGCACACCAAAAACTTTACAAACCTACACTAAACCTTACATACACAACTATCTATGCACTAACCTTAACTCAAACCCTAACCCTAAGGTCTGTCACTATCGCACACTCACCTAACCCGCGCCCTAACCCTAACTCACGTAACCCGCCCCTAACCTTAAAGTCTGTCACTATCGCACACTCACCTTACCCATGCCCTAAAGCTAACTCACTTAATCCACCCCTAACCCTACAGTCCATCACTATCGCACACTTACCTTAACATGTCAGTGTTCTCAGTATCAGGATTTTCAACTGTCAATCATCTCTGTTGTCGATCTTCCTGTGTCGGTGTTCTCACCATCGGCATTTAGGACTTTCGGCATTTTCAGGTAGGCCCACACACACACACACACATATATATACATATTTAGCTACATGTCCTGTAATGTTGAATAGTATTGCTGGATGCTATGTTTGTGGAAATGTCAGGGTTATGTATATATGCGGTGGCTTAGTGGTAAATCACATTGGTTATGGTGTGCAGGCTCCTGGGTTTGAACCTTACAAGGACTGTTTAATTTGTTGCTGGCCAGAACGAGGCCCATTGGATATGGAGTGGTTGAAACACTTTTACGCAGTTGTCAGCAGGTTTGTGTGACAGTAAGCACTGCTAACTTCTGGTGACATCTGCTCACACATGGTTAGCCTCACTATTGCTTACTCTGTGTAAGCACTGCTTACCGTCATGCAAACAGACTTTCACCTGCTTACATGTGCTTATTTATCCTTACTACTGCTATATTTTATACAGTAATGGTCTACTGGTTCTTGGGGAGGTGGTGAATTTGGCAAGTGTATGGGGGTTATCATTCATTATACAGCTTACTACTCCAGTTCACACATATATGTTATTTATTAGGTTATACATCTAAATATATTGATCATAACAGTGATTTGACATGGAAATGGAATGTACTGCAGTGGGACTCGAACCGACATTGACTGCTTGTGAGTCAAATGCTCTGCCACTACAATATTGCTATACTGCTTCATTTGCACATATCCTGCTTTTTATCCTCCTTTTGCTATTTCAGCTACATTAACTGTAGCTAAGTGATGGGCACACTTGCGCACCTATGGTTAGCTTTAATCAGATTTTTTAAAAAATAAAAGGGTTCCTTCTTTTAATTTATATGTCCTGTTGCTGTTGTACACATGGGGGTCTGTTTGTGGGGCTATGAGGATACCTATGAGCGATCTCGCTCATTTCTTAACAGCTTCTGCTGTTCTACATTGCAGGGGAGTGTCTATTCTGAGAGCTCTTCTCTCAGACACTCCCCCTGCACTCGTGCACGCTTCCTGTAAGACTAGAAGCTCTGCCAGCACACCTTCATTACTATGCATGGTGCACTGCCGTCCTGCTCCTAAATGGGAGTTTCTGTGCAGGACTAAGCTATTCCTGCATGGGAGGTTAGTGAATCCAGAGAACTGATTTTTGCTATGGAATTAGTTTGAACTATTCTGTTAATGCTCACATTTCTGTATTTATTTTCTTTGTGAAATGTTTTCTATTTCTCCTGGGATGAGCCTGAAATTGGTCAGAACTGATCGGTGCACTACTCTGGTCAAAAAATCTCCCTCTCTCTCTCTTTCTCTCTCTCTTTCTCTCTCTCGCTCTCTCTCTCTCTCCATCTCGCTCACTCTCTCTCTCTCTCTCTCTCTATATATATATATATATATATATATATATATATATATATAGATAGATATAGATAGACATTTAAATAAATAAAGCATGCTAATAATAACACCTCAGATATGTCTGATGTCTTTAGCATTTCCAGATGACTCTGATCCCCTCCTGCAGCCTTCCTACAGAACCAGTGTATAATCACCACACTGCCTTCATGTATAGACCTTGACTCAGTATGAGCAGTTGCTTCTGGCACTGTCTCCCTAGTGGAGGGCACGTCTTCTGCATTCAGGAGTTCCTCATAATGTTATTTTGGATCCACCTTACTTCCACTGAATGTAATCGCTTCAAAAATGTTTCACTGAAAGCACTTTCAGTGAAACTTGGAGTAAATTTTTTTGGAAGGAGGGTAATCTTCCCTGTATGCTCATGTAGGCGGACATTGCCCACACTCCCAAACTTAAATATACCTACTCTGAGGTCTCCCAGTGGAGAAAAGGCAATTATCTAAAATCACTGAAAATGCTTTAGATGAAGCATTTTCACTTAACGTCATTTTACCAGGTTGCCGTCAACACTGACTGCTCCCACTGTTCTACCCCTTGGTAGTGTTTCCAGCTAAAAGTCAATTCATGTAGTAAGTTGGGCAGTTTAGTTTCCTGGCAAATGCAGCACTTGTTAACATTTTAGTCAGTAGTAAAGGAAAAATAGAAATAAGAGACGACAGATAAACTGTTTGTTAGTTTGTCTGTTCTGGGTAAGAAAAATGAAATGGTAGCAGACAAAATCAGAATCAGTAAAATGAGGCAGTTATAAGGTAATTTAAATATCTGTTAAACCTTATTCAGTCATTTATTTATTTATTTAAATTTTAGTAACGTTTTGTTGAATGTGACAAACTCACCTAAGGTTTTTTTCTGTTTTCAGGGAAGGCATGAGGTGATATCCTTACTGACTAAGGGAAATTTGGGCAAATCACAGAGGAGTGCCCCCAATAAAAAGAATACAGAGATGGTTGTGTCAGAAAAGGTAGGGAGAATGAGGACATTAATGACAGTGTTGTTGTTTGTCTTTTTGGCTTTTCCCGGTTAGGGGTCGCCACGGTAGAACTCCGGTCCGCTAATAATTGGCAGTAGATTTTTTTATGGTGCCAAGTTGCCAGCCCAATGCCCAACCTTCAACGAAGGCACGCCCATTCTACACATGTCTTTCGAACGCCATTCGACCATGGGGAGGACATGCAGACTCCACACAGAAGGCACTCCAGCTGAAAATTGAACGGGAGAACCTCTTGCTGTGAGGAACAATGCTACCGCTGCACCACCATGGCTTATAAATAACTATAAACATACAAACATTTGAAATATGATTAAGTGTATAAAAAATGAAGTATAAAATGTGATGATGAAAACTATAAATTCTGTATGAAAAGATTGTAAAATACATGACCTACTCATCAGGTGACAGTGTTGTTCCTCCTGATAATCATTGCTGAGAACACAATGGTGAATACTGCAGTAATCACTCCTGTTTCAAGAAGTCCAGCTACAGCTGAGGAAATGGTTACAGCTATTTCTGCTTCCAAAACTGAGGACATGATCGTGGATATTGTAGATCAGTCTGTTCAGAATACTGAGATACAAAGTTGAGGTGCAAGACATTTGGAGTTACTGAAAGTGCTTGCTGCTACAGATGTACATAAAATGTACATAAAGACAAGGACTGGAGTCTACTGCAGGTAAATTGCTGGTTGCAAATACTGCTGTTGTTTGTTCATGCACAGTTGGGAATTCTGTTTATACTACCCCTGCTCCTGTTCAAGTTGCCACTGGTGAATAAATGTTCAGGTTTTATGTTACTGTTATCACTTCCAGGCAGGTGCCTTTTTAGGTCCATGCCAAGCTATCAGCAGTCTGCCATCATCAAGGTGCTAAGATGAGACTGTTCTAAGTTGGTGCTGTTACTTACAGAATGCTTGTTTAGGACTCTTAAAATGTTTGATTTTCATAAAGCTAATGTTAAGTTTCTTATTAACCTTGGTACAGAAACATTCTTGGATGTATCATTTATATTGTCTGGGCTTGCTGACAAGTTTCTTAGTATGTTTGATCCTATATGGGGAGTGTCACCTTGAAATGACTTTTAGGTTTTTGTTACCACTAGAAAAAGAAAATGCCATCTGTTTGTGCAGTTTCACACATACGCCTTGAAGAACAAGGTTTGTTATTCTTGAAATGCAAAGGTGTTTATCCTGTGGTGTGATGTGGATAGAAGTGTGGAGTCCTCTGTTTATTGTATCTGGGAGGCCTGTTGTATGGATGTGGTGATACTGCTGGTGAGAATGTTGAAGTGAAAGGGATCAAGGATAGAGCTTTGTGGTACACTGGTGGTGACTGTGAGGTATGGAGGGTAGATCAAGCACCATTTTACTGATTAATACCAATTGGACAGGTAGCCTTTGAACCATAGAAGGGTGGGCAGAGAAAGACCTAGTGAGAACATTTGAAGTAAACACTTGCTGTGAAAACTGAGTTGAGGGCTTTAGACAAGTCTAGAAATAAGAAGAAGACTAGTTTGCCATCATCTCTAGCTTTATTGACAGTATTTATAAAGGTTAGAAGTGCAGTGTTAGTACTATGGAAAGGATAGAAGCCATGTTTTGTGGGGGCTAGGAGTTGATCCTGATGGAGATAGTTTAGCAATTGTACTTTAATGCATTTTTGTCAAGTATTTTCAAGGGGGGTTGCTATAGATCTAAAGTTTGTAATGTATCTTGAATGTCATCCTTTGTATACAGTGATATGTGATTATTTTTTCAGAAAGAGGCAAAGTAGGATTCCAGGATTGACATATTTATAAGGATTGTGACAGTATAAGCGGTCACCAGTGACTTTTTGCACCTTCCGTTTGCATTTGACAGTATAAGCAATGCTATTGGCTGCTGTTTTAAGGTACTCTCTTGGAAGGTCATCAGCTGAACATGAGCTTGGTTTGAGTTTGTTTAAGAACAGTTTTATATAGGATGTGTTTACAGGTTTGAAGGTGAAAGTGGATCTGGTGATACATGGCTCTTGGGTAGGGAAGGGATTAGATGATGAGGAATCCTTGGTTAGGGATGCTATATTATTTGTGGATAAAAAGTTAAATTCTATTGCATTTTTCAGTAATGAGTTATTGGGAGAGGGATTAGGGTTGAATTTGTGGCCGAAATGAAAGATTTCAATGGATGACCGGAATTGTTTAGGGCTGTGTGTACTATTGTTCTGAATCCTATTATAATATTGTTTTTTTTGTCCTTATTTTTCTGTGAGGATCAGAATAATTTCATGCAGGATTATCCTGAATGTGTGTGCATGTGTGGTGTGTGTGTGTGTGTGTGTCTGTCTGTCTATCTTTGTGTGTGTGTGTGTGTGTGTGTGTGTGTGTGTGTGTGTGTGTGTGTGTGTGTGTGTGTGTGTGTGTGTGTGTGTGTGTGTGTGTGTGTAAGCAGCATGGGTAGTGGAAACATATGAAAGTCAATTGTGAGTTTCATTGTCAGCATTGGAAAAGTTCTTCACATTTTTGGGTTGATGGTCCTTCTATCAATGCTGCTGTACAGCAGAAACCCTTGTTCCAGACCAAACAGTAGAAAAATGTGTAGCAGTAGTTTCATGGTCCTAACCACCCATCCCACAAGAGCTGAGTGTGTTCTTTCTACCTCTCCAGAGTTAATGGTGGGTAATTAGGATACTGGGTCTCCTCATGCACTACATCATATTAGACCTGATTTGAATAAGTCTACTTTGTTAATTCCTGATGTAAAAAGTTCTGATGAGAATGATGTCCCCATGTATGCCTTTTCACAGTAACAGACATCCATCCAAAAAAAAAATGAAAGGAAAGTTACAACCAGTCAGAAAGTGAGGAAAGGTAAGGAATGTCCCACAGAAGTATGTGTTGTTTGATTCATACCAACAATCAATCTTGTTTAATTTATTGATATACTGACATTTGATTACTGGGGAAGTATAACTGGGTAGGGGCCCATTTTCAAAAAAGTCCCAGGGAGGAAAGCTTCAAATTTTATAAAACATTTTAATCAGGTCATCATCCAGCTCTTCTACAAAAATATATGTCTGTTTGACACCAAGCCCCCATCTGACCTTAAATACCTTTTATATGCAAGAGAATAACAAGTACCCACCCCATCCTTTTTACCCATACCACATCCTTATTATCCACTGTGCCCATTGCTGGACAAATGTACTGAAAGCCATTTCTAATTCCTGGACCTGACAGGCCCTGGGACCAGCATATATATCTCAGAGGAGGTGGTCAAATTTCAAATCCCAGTTAAAATAAAAATGTCTTCAGCAAAGGCTGACTGTCATCATTATCATCATCCTCCCCCTTTCACACATTTTCTACATGACGTTGGGGTGTCATGCCAAATGCTATTCTTCTACAGTCTTTGACAGTCATGCCTGACTTTTGCATGTCTTATCTCATACAATCCATCCATCTCATTGCTTGACACCCACCTCTTGCTTTTTTCCTCCTGCACCAAATCTTCTTCACTAGATCATCTTCTGCTTTCCTGCACATGTGCCTGACATATCTCTCAACTGTACAGATTTTTGCAGAATGTCCAGATTTTTCCCTCATATTTTCCATCTGTTTCTCATAAAATTGCAGTTTTCTGGCAAATCATTGGCAAATCACTAAGGGTTGAAGTCAAAAACCATTATAGACATTTGATTTTCAGACTTCATACCCTTCAGAAAATCCATGCTAATCCAGATCTGTTTATTCTATCAACTTTCTAAGATTGTAAGAGCAATATTTCAAAAGTATCCCTATTTTGGGACCTTTCTCCCCCATTATTTATGGCTTTGTCTGAACCATCATAATCTGTCCTCTTTTACCTTCTCTGCAAATGGTGCTACTTGTGTTTCTGTTCTGATACTCTCATTTCGTCATCTCTGCCAAAGTGTGCATCCTACCAGCTATCTCAGGCACTTCATCTCCATCACCTCTACCTTTTGTGAAGAATGCCAGCCCAGCTAGATAGAATTTTGTAAATAATCTTATGCCATTGTAAATATTAATATGATCCACAGGCTAGTATAACAAATGTAAGAAAAGTGTGTTGTGTCTGAGCTTCAAAAATGTGCACCCTGCTGGAAGAAAGCTGATAAGTGAAGCATTTTATATCTGTTTGATCTCAAGCTCGGACACAGGATGTCTGGGCTAGGAAATTCTTTCTATTGTTTTAAGACACGAGATAATTACTAGGTTTTACATGTAAAATTCTTTTATTGCTATGGCTTCCTGCAGGTGCAGATTACAAAGAGAAATGTTAAAATTCTAAGTTCTGTGAGCCTGAGAAACTAAATCAGAGAAGTGCCAAGAATGATGTAATCTGAAATGACTCAGCAGTACTGTGTATTATCAATTTAACGACCGAAAGAAAGAATTGCATTTTGTATCTTGTCTTGGATCGGAAAACATTCCAATCACCAGCACTTGACTGGTAGTAAGAAATTTAGAACAGTGATTTCTCTTAGCGATAGATAGAAATATAACCAGATTAGTCTGGCTGTTTTCTGTATTTATGTCAGACTGTCCTACAATATAGTTTTAAAGTATTTTCCTTGTTTTCTGAACTCTGTATTAGCACTGTATTGAATTGATGATTATTGTCTTGTGTTTTTAATTTGTCTGGACCCATTGATGCAGTGTTCTTGGTCTTAGAGAGAGCATTAAGGACCTGTTCCCTAGTGACAGTAGAGGGACTTATATTTGAAGATATTTCCTGGGGGAGGTTTAGGGGGAGACAGGGGTAAAGCTGGAGCTGAATTTATGGGCCGGCAGGTTTGCTACATCTTCTGGCTTAGTATAGGTGTCTCCATTTATAATGAGCTCTGCACACAATTGTGTATTGCTTTTTAGATTGAAGACATAGCTAAACAATGCTTTATGGTTGCCCTTGGACTGGGATGCCAAACTTACCTCAAATTTGGCTTGGTAGACTTTATTTGGCCTCTGAGTTGTTTGTTTAGTTTGATGAGAGTGCTTTTATCCTGCCGGATGCTGCACCTCCTAATTTTTGCTACAATTTTCTTCCTCCTGTTATTTAGCCTAGCCTATTGATTTTGTGATTCCACCAGGGTGGCTTGTTTTTTGAGTTAGTTCTGTACTTCTTCCTGGAGGGTACAATTGCCTCTATACAGCTATTAACATGCTTGTACAGGGTTTCTGTGAACAGTTCTGCATAGGCAACAGTGTTCTCAGGGTTTATGGGGCCTTGAAAGTTTTCCAGGTTCACACTTAATACCAGGAGGTTAGCCTTAGAATAGTTCTTGAATTTTTCTGGTTTAGCTGGGGGTCCAGGTTTTATTTTTACCTCAAAGGAGACCATTATGTGGTCTGACCTTACCAGACAAGACATTACACTAGGGGGTGTGCATCAGTCTCCCATATTAGTGAGGGCCAGATCCAGTATGGTTGCACCCCTAGTTGTTCTATTGACTATCTGGTCCAGTGAGTTTGTGTTTACAAAATCCAGGAACCTCAGTGTATGTACGTTTGGTGTTGTAAAGAATTCCCAGTTAATAGTGGGGTAATTAAAGTCAACCATGAATATGGTATTCGGTTGGATGGTTAGGGTTTCTAATAAGTTTAAATACATAGTATGGGTTTCCTGGGTCAAAAAGGGGACATATAGCTTGCAAGGAAGTGGTATTGGATTTGATCTATGATGATTTGAACATGGAGCAGCTCAACTGCATTGCCTTGTCTGACCAGCCTTGAAGTATATTTATTTTTGATGTAAATAGAGACACCTCTACCTTTAGTCCCTGTCTTTTAAATAGCTGACCTAAATGTGTAGAAGGTATTATAACCTTGCACTGTTGGTGTGCTTTCCACAGCTTTAAACCAGTATTCTCTAGGGTAAAGAGAGCTTCTAGGGAGTGGAGTTTTTTGTTTAGACTCCTAGCATTAAGCAGTAATACCTTTAGATTTTCTTGGTTTTGATTTGCTATGTCGGAAGTACGTTCAGTTTGCCATTCCCTAAAAAAGGCACTATAGGGAAAGACTAATATTTGAAAGCCTAGAGAGGAGAAGTGCAGACCATCCCTAGCAGTGTGGTCTGTTGACCATCTCCATCCATGTTGACAAATATTGCACCTCCTTAGAATGACACCAGAAGCTAAGCCAGTTATTGCAGTCAATCATTCTTTATTCATAGTGTGGCATTATTCTTGGAGAAATTAAAATGTTGCTCAATGCTATGCTCATACCAGACACATATTCTAAGAGCTCCATGATGTCACCCTTCATATAGTCTATGGAGATCCATCCGTTACTCCCACATGGACTATGACTGAGTCATACTGGTACTTGTGGTCCAATGACGTGAGTGCATGTGTAATGTGGTGGATCCTTGCCCCTGATAGGCAACAGACTGTAACTTTCTCCTTACTTAGCCTGGTGAAAGGGACATTGTGATAAAAACATTTTCCATAAAATATCTCAAAGGAACACTACCTTGATTAAAAATGTCAGGTTGTTGTTATAAAAAATGTTATAACTTTGTAAGCTTTGCCAACCTGAACCTCCATACTATTCGGAAATATCAACCTTTGCTAAATGGAAGAGAAAAATAGTTGAAAAGGTTAACAGCTTTAACCCAAAATCTAACCTTTGCCTAATCTTAAACCTATCCCTAACCTTGAACCTACTCCCAGTCCTGCACTTTTCCTTAGAAAACCCTTTCCCATAACACTAACATTAATACTACCACTTCACAAGATAGGCTCAGATAGAGAAATATGAACAAAAAACATGCATAACACAAAATATATACCATTACTCTAATCCTAGCCAGCTAGCATTTGTTCAAACTTACTCCCACCACCTCTTACAGTAACCCACTTACCTCTGTCTACATTTTTTACTGGCTACAGTCTGACCTATCAGCATTTTGCTACTGAAGTTCAGTTTAATGACATGGTGAACAGTCAATATTTTTTCGAAGAACCCATATCTACATGCACTTATGAGTGTGTGTGTGTGTGTGTGTGTGTGTGTGTGTGTGTGTGTGTGTGTGTGTGTGTGTGTGTGTGTGTGCGCGTGTGTGTGCGTGTGTGTGTGTGTGTGTGTGTGTGTGTGTGTGTGTGTGTGTGTGTGTGTGTGTGTGTGTGTGTGCATTTGCTTCCAATTTAATTGTGCCACTGCTTAAAACACCGATTGTTTGACAAGCCCAGTCGATCATTTTCTGATCCAGCAACATTTATATATATATATATATATATATATATATATATATATATATATATATATATATATGGAAACACTCCATGCAATTGAACACTTGTTACCACGGACATGTTTAACACCAGCAGAAGTGATCAAAACTCATTTGGTCGCTTTTGCCAGTGTTACATACATGCAAGACTGTGCCCAGTTGTGATCAGGGAGTTTGCCTTTTCACCACTATAGAGTGATCTTGGAGTTGGTCTATATAATTAGAACAGTTTGGGGGGAGCAGACTGTCTTGCCTTCCTGAAAAAAACATAAGTGTTTTCTTTTTTCAGTGTTTTGTGGATTTTTTTCTTTCAGGATCAATCATTATCTGTTTGAGAACTTTAGAAGTGCATCCATATATGTGTGTGTGTGTGTGTGTGTGTGTGTGTGTGTGTGTGTGTGTGTGTGTGTGTGTGTGTGTGAAGGCTGACTGCCATCATTATCATCATCCTCCCCCTTTTCCACATTTTCTACATGGGGTTAGGGTGTTATGCCAAATGCGACCTTCTCTCTCTCTCTCTCTTTCAGTTTTCAGTGCTATTCTTCTACTGTCTTTGACAGTCATGCCTGACTTTTGCATGTCTTATCTCACACAATCCATCCATCTCATTGCTTGACACCCAACTCTTGCCTTTTTCCTGCTGTTCCAAATCTTCTTCACTAGATCATCTTCTGCTTTCCTGCACATGTGCCTGACATATCTCTGAACTGTACAGATTTTTGCAGAATGTCCAGATTTTTCCCTCATATTTTCAATCTGTTTCTCATAAAACTGCAGTTTTCTGGCAATTCATTGGCAAATCACTAAGGGTTGAAGTCTGAAAACAGTGACAGACATTTGATTTTCAGACTTCATGCCCTTCAGAAAATCCATGCTAATCCAAATCCTTATATTCTTTCAACTTTCTAAGTTTGTAAGAGCAATATTTCAAAAGTATCCCTATTTTGGGGCCTTTCACCCCCATTAGTTATGGCTTTGTCTGAACCATCATAATCTGTCCTCTTTTACCTTCTTTGCAAATGGTGCTACTTGTGCTTCTGTTCTGATACTCTCATTTCATCATCTCTGCCAAAATGTGCATCCTACCAGCTATCTCAGGCACTTCAGCTCCATCACCTTTACCTTTTGTGAAGACTGCCAGCCTAGTTAGAAAGAATTTTGTAAATAATTTTATGCCATTGTAAATATTAATATGATCCACAGGCTAGTATAACAAATGTAAGAAAACTGTGTTGTGTTCTGAGCTTCAAAAATGTAACCACAGTACGCCCTGCTGGAAGAAAGCTGATAAGTGAAGCATTTTATATCTGTTTGATCTCAAGCTCGGAGACAGGATGTCTAGGCTAGGAAATTATTTCTATTATTTTAAGACTTGGGATAATTACTAGGTTTTAAATGTAAAATGTGTTTTATTGCTGTGGCTTCCTGCAGGTGCAAATTACAAAGAGAAATGATAAAATTCTATGTTCTGTGAGCCTGAGAAATTAAATCCGAGAAGTGCCAAGAATGATGTAATCTGAAATGACTCAGCAGTACAGTGTATTATCAATTTAAGGACCAAAAGAAAGAATAGCATTTTGTATCTTGTCTTGGATCAGAAAATATTCCAGTCACCAGCACTTGTTTGGTAGTAAATAAGAAATTTAAAACAGTGATTTCTCTTAGAGATAGATAGAAATATAGCCAGATTAGTCTAGGTATTTATGTCAGACTGTCCTACAATATTGTTTTAAAGTATTTTCCTGTGATTTCTGAACTCTGTATTAGCACTGTATTGAACTGATGAGTATTGTCTTGTGTTTTTATATTGTCTTGGCCCATTGATGCAGTGTTTTTGGTCTTAGAGAGAACATTAAGGTCCTGTTTCCTAGTGACAGTAGAGGGACTTATATTTGATGATATTTCCTGAGGGAAGGTTGAGAGGGAGACAGGGGTAAAGTTGGAGCTGAGTTTATGATCCTGGAGGTCTGCTACATCTTCTAGCTTAGTATTGGTGTCTCCATTTATAATGAGCTCTGCACACAATTGTGTATTGCCTTTCAGGTTGCAGAAATAGCTAAAGAATGTGTTGTGGTTGCCCTTGGTCTGGGAGGCCAAACAACTCAAATTTGGCTTGGCAGACTTTATTTGGCCTCTGAGTTGTTTGTTTAGTTTGATGAGAGTGCCTTTATCCTGCTGGATGCCACACATCCTAATTTTTGCTACAATTTTCTTCCTCCTGTTATGTTGCCTAGCCTATTGATTTTGTGATTCCACCAGTGTGGCTTGTTTTTTGAGTTAGTTCTGTACTTCTTCCAGGTTGGTACAGCTGCCTTGATGCAGCTATTAACATGCTTGTACAGGGTTTCTGTGAACAGTTCTGCATAGGCAACAGTGTTCTCAGGGTTTATGGGGCCTTGAAAGTTTTCTAGGTTCTCACTTAATAGCTGGAGGTTAGCCTTTGAATAGTTCTTGAATATTTCAGGTTTAGCTGGGGGTCCAGGTTTTATTTTTACTTCAAAGGAGACCATTTTGTGGTCTGCCCTTACTGGGGAAGACATTACAATAGGGGGTGTGCATCAGTTTCCCATATTAGTGAGGACCACATCCAGTATGGTTGCACCCCTGGTTGGTCTACTGACTATCTGGACCGGGGAGTTTGTGTTTACAAAATCCAGGAACCTCAGTGTATGTACATTTGGTGTTGTACAGAATTCTCACTTAATAGTGGAGTAATTAAAGTCAATCATGAATATGGCATTCATTTGGATGGTTAGTGTTTCTAATAAGTTTAAATACATGGCATAGGATTCCTGGGTCAAAGAGGGGGACATAGAGCTTGCAAGGAAGTAGTATTGGATTTTATCTATGATGACTTGAACATGGAGCAGCTCAAGTGCATTGTCCTGACTGACCAGCCTTGAAGTATATTTATTTTTGATGTAAATAGAGACATCTCCACCTTTAATCCCTGCCTTTGAAGTAGCTGACCTAAATGTGTGGAAGGTATTATAACCTTGCAATGCCGGTGTGTTTTCCGCAGCTTTAAATCATGTCTCAGTGAATGCACAGATGTCAGTATTCCTTAGGGTAAAGAGAGCTTCTAGGGAGTGGAGTTTTTTGTTTAGATTCCTAGCATTAAGCAGTAATACTTTTAGATTTTCTTGGTTTTGATTTACTATGTCGGAAGTACTTTCAGTTTGCCATTCCCTAAAAAAGGCACTTTGGAGGAAGACTAATATTTGAATGGCTAGAGAGGAGAGGTGCAGACCTTCCCTTGCAGTGTGGTCTGTTGAGTATCTCTGTCCATGTTGACAAATATTGCACCTCCTTAGAATGACATCTGAAGATAAATCAATTTTTGAAGTCAATCATCTTCTGTTCGAATTATGACATCATACTTAGAGAAATTAAAATGTTGCTTAATGCTATGCTCATACCAGACACATATTCTGAGAGCTCCATGATGTCTCCCTTCATATAGTCTACGGAAGTCCATCCGTTACTCTCACATGGACTATGACTGAGTCAAACTGGTACTTGTGGACCAATGACGTGAGTGCATGTGTAACATGGTGGATCCTTGCCCCTGATAAGCAACAGACTGTAACTTTCTGTTTATTCAGCCTTGTGAGGGGGAGATTGTGATAAAAAACTTTCCTTAAAATATCTCAAAGGCACACTACTTTGATTAAAAATGTCAGCTTGCTGCTATAAAAAATGTTATAACTTTGTAAGCTTTGCCAACCTGAACCTCCATACTATTAGGAAATATAAACCGTTGCTAAACGGAAGAGAAAAATAGTTGAAAATGTTAACAGCTTTAACCAAAAATCTAACCTTAGCCTAATCTTAAATCTATCCCTAATCTTGAACCTACTCCCAGCCCTGCACTTTTCCTTAGAAAACCCTTTTCCATAACACTAACATTAACACTATCACTCCAAAAGAAATGCTCAGATACAGAAATATGAACAAAAAATATGCATAACGCAAAATATATAACATTAGTCTAACCATTGCCAACTAGCATTTGCTCACACATACTCCCACCACATCTTACAGTGACCCACTTACCTCTGTCTGCATTTTTTACTGGCTACAGTCTGACCTATCAATATTTTGCTACTGAAGTTCAATCTTATGACAATGTGAACAGTCAATATTTTTGCGATGCACCCATATCTACATGCACTTATGAGTGTGTCAGTGTGTGTGTGTGCGCGTGTGTGTGTGCTTTCAGTTTAATTGTGCCACTGCTCAACACACCGATTGTTTGACAAAACCAATTGATCATCCTCTGATCCAGCAACATTTATTATATATATATATATATATGTATATATATATATATATATATATATATATATATATATATATACATATATATAGATATATGGAAACACTCCATGCAATTGAACATTTGTAACCTTGAACATGTTTATCACCAGCAGAAATATATATATATATATATATATATATATATATATATATATATAAAATTAAAAAGAGGTATGGGGAGCAGACCACCCCTCCCCCCGGAAAAACATAAGTGTTTTCTTTTTTCAGTGTTTTGTGGCTTTTAGTCTTTCAGGATAAATCATTAGCTGTTTGAGAACTTTAGAAGTTCATCCATATGGGCATGCATGTGTGTGTGGGCGTGCATATGTGTGTGTGTGTGTGTGTGTGTGTGTGTGTGTGTGTGTGTGTGTGTGTGTGTGTGTGTGTGTGTGTGTGCAAAGGCTGACTGTCATCATTATCATCATCCTCCCCCTTTTCCACATTTTCTACATGGGGTTGGGGTGTTATGCCAAATGTGACCTTCTCTCTCTCTCTCTCTCTCTCTTTCTCAATTCAGTGCTATTCTTCTACTGTCTTTGACAGTCATGCCTGACTTTAGCATGTCTTATCTCACACAATCCATCCATCTCATTGCTTGACACCCACCTCTTGCCTTTTTCCTGCTGCTCCAAATCTTCTTCACTAGATCATATTCTGCTTTCCTGCACATGTGCCTGACATATCTCTCAACTGTACAGATTTCGCAGAATGTCCAGATTTCTACCTCATATTTTCAGTCTGTTTCTCATAAAATTGCAGTTGTCTAGCAAATCTTTGGTAAATCACTAAGGATTGAAGTCAGAAAACAATGATAGACATTTGATTTTCAGACTTTATACTCTTCACAAAATCCATGTTAATCCAAATCATTTTATTGTATCAACTTTCTTAGTTTGTAAGAGCAATATTTCAAAAGTATCCGTATTTTGAAAACTTTCTCCCCCATTAGTTATGGCTTTGTCTGAACCATCGTAACTTGTCCTCTCTTACCTTCTCTGCAATTGGTTCTACTTTTGTTTCTGCTCTGATATATCATTTCATCATCTCTCCCAAAGAGTGCATCCTACTAGCTATCTCAGGCACTTTATCTCCATCACCTCTACCTTTTGTGAAGACTGCCAGCCTAGCTAGATAGAATTTTGTAAATAGTTTTATGTCATTGTAAATATTAATATGATCCACATGCTGGTATACCAAATGTAAAACAATTGTGTTGTGTTGTGAGCTTTAAAAATGTAACCACAGTGCACCCTGCTGGAAGAAAGCTGATAAGTGAAGCATTTTATATCTGTTTGATCTCAAGCTCGGAGACAGAATGTCTGGGCTATGAAATTCTTTCTATTGTTTTACGACTTGAGATAATTAATAGGTTTTACATGTAAAATGTCTTTTATTGCTGTGGCTTCCTGCAGGTGCAGATTATAAAGAGAAATGTTAAAATTCTAAGTTATGTGAGCCTAAGAAACTAAATCAGAGAAGTGCCTAGAATGATGTAATCTGAAATGATTCAGCAGTACTGTGTATTATCAATTTAACGACCGAAAGAAAGAATAGCATTTTTTATCTTGTCTTGGATTGGAAAACATTCCAATCACCAGCACTTGCTTGGTTGTAAGAAATTTAGAACAGTGATTTCTCTTAGAGATAGATAGAAATATTGCCAGATTAGTCTAGCTGTTTTCTGTATTTTTGTCAGACTGTCCTACAATATTGTTTTAAAGTATTTTCCTTGTTTTCTGAACTCTGTATTAGCACTGTATTGAATTGATGAGTATTGGCTTGTGTTTTTATATTGTCTAGGACCATTGATGCAGTGTTCTTGGTCTTAGAGAGAGCATTAAGGACCTCTTTCCTAGTGACAGTAGAGGGACTTATATTTGAAGATATTTCCTGAGGGAAGGTTGAGAGGGAGACAGGGGTAAAGCTGGAGCTGAATTTATGGGCCGGCAGGTTTGCTACATCTTCTGGCTTAGTATAGGTGTCTCCATTTATAATAAGCTCTGCACACAATTGTGTATTGCCTTTTAGATTGAACCCATAGCTAAAGAATGCTTTGTAGTTGCCCTTGGACAGGGAGGCCAAACGTACCTCAAATTTGGCTTGGTAGACTTTATTTGGCCTCTGAGTTGTTTGTTTAGTTTGATGAGAGTGCTTTTATTCTGCCGGATGCTGCACCTCCTACTTTTTGCTACGACTTTCTTCCCCCTGTTATGTAGCCTAGCCTATTGATTTTGTGATTCCACCAGTGTGGCTTGTTTTTTGAGTTAGTTCTGTACTTCTTCCTGGAGGGTACAATCACCTCTATACAGCTATTAACATGCTTGTACAGGGTTTCAGTGAACAGTTCTGCATAGGCAACAGTGTTCTCAGGGTTTATGGGGGCTTGAAATTTTTCCAGGTTCTCACTTAATTGCAGGAGGTTAGCCTTAGAATAGTTCTTGTATATTCCAGGCTTAGCTGGGGGTCCAGGTTTTATTTTTTACTTCAAAGGAGACCATTTTGCAGTCTGACCTTACCAGGGAAGACATTACAATAGGGGGTGTGCATTTGTCTCCCATATTAGTGAGGACCAGATCCATTATGGTTGCACCCCTGGTTGGTCTATTGACTATCTGGTTCAGGGAGTTTGTGTTTACAAAATCCAGGAACATCAGTGTATGTACATTTGGTGATGTACAGAATTTCTAGTTAATAGTGGTGTAATTAAAGTCAGCCATGAATATGGTATTTGGTGTGATGGTTAGTGTTTATAATAAGTTTAAATACATGGTATGGGTTTCCTGGGTCAAAGAGGGGGATATATAGCTTGCAAGAAAGTGCTATTGGATTTTATCTATGATGATTTGAACATGGACAGCTCAAATGCATTGTCCTGTCTGACCAGCCTTGAAGTATATTTAGTTTTGATGTAAATAGAGACACCTCCACCTTTAGTCCCTGCCTTTGAAGTAGCTAACCTAAATGTGTGGAAGGTATTATAATCTTACACTGTTGGTGTGCTTTTCACAGCTTTAAATCATGTCTCAATGACCGCACAGATGTCATTATTCACTAGGGTAAGGAGAGCTTCTAGGGAGTGGAGTTTTTTGTTTAGACTGCTAGCATTAAGCAGTAATACCTTTAGATTTTCTTGGTTTTGGTTTGCTATGTCGGAAGTACTATCAGTTTGCCATTCCCTAAAAAAGGCACTAATATTTGAAAACCTAGAGAGGAGAAGTGCAGACCATTGCTAACAGTGTAGTCTGTTGACCAACTCCGTCCATGCTAACAAATATTACACCTCCTTAGAATGACA
>NC_056726.1:33913055-33966008 GCF_019279795.1 Protopterus annectens
TATAATGGGAGTTGGGTCCCTTTCCTTAACAGTAATGCGATCTCAGATCTTGTATATATAAGTTGCAGGGGGTGTGGGGGGCACAGCCCCCACATTGGGAATGCAGGGGGGCTTGCCCCTGCAAAACATTTGTACCACATAATTGGAAGTGTAGGTAGTTTCAGTAAAGTTGACATTCCTGAGTTGTCAACTTTCCTTAATTCTCACTTTCAGTTATGTGATCATTCAGCAATTGGATTGTACATCATTTCAGGTTGGGTAAGTGAACACTTGCACAAGTGAGTTGCATGATCTTGATAGTAAACTGCTAAATATATATTTTCTAACTCCAAACATGCTGAAGAGCATATTCCCCAGTCTTGGCAATGTAGCAATGTAGCACACCTATTGACCTTCTGTTTAGCTGAGCAGAGTGTGATGACTAAACAGACCACAGCTTTAATGACAGCCAACAAAATTACTATCTTATACATATATATATATATATATATATATATATATATATATATATATATATATATACATGTATAAGATCATAAAGATTGTATATATGATATAGTATACCTCTGCAGTCAATCTTCATAGATCTTTTTTAAATTAAATTTATTGTAACATATGACAACACTTATAAAAACAACAAATATAGATGCAGCATTATTGCTCATAGTCAGCTTTCAAGCACTGGAACTGTTCAAAAACATACATCAAATTTATCACTTAAATTATTATAATCCTTTTTTTAATCCATTTTTTTATCCTGTCTCCTTTGAGAGTCAATGCTTCTCTGTTGAATAAACATCCATCAATGGACTTTAGCAAACGAAAACTCCTAGTTAAAGCAGTATTGTTCAAAACCTGTTTAGTTTTAACATTGGTAATATCTAGTAGGACCACTAGGGTCCACTCCACCCATAATAATGGTTTACCCTCCTAGAAGAGCATAAGGAAAATACAGAAGTAAAGACTACAAACACCCGTTTTATGCATATTTGGCATTTCCATTCGCATCAGTTTTTGTCCATGTAATTAAAAAATATTGATAGGCATTCCAGAGGAGGTCCTTGGAAACTTTGTACTGAAGAAAGAGAATTATGGTGGCAATTTTTTGAATGTCTCGTCTCCTCTGGGACTCAGTGATATTGTATCTATTAACTGCTTATTAAAAAGGAAGGCTTATGACAACTAGTATGAATACTTTCTCATTGGTTTTACATAAATGCATTCTATTATCATTTTTATTGTTTAACTACATTTTTTTTCAGATCATGTTCCCCTACAGGTAAGGAGTATGTCATGTGATTTTAGATGCATATTTTAGTGTGAATTTTAAATGTCTGTCATCCTATGAAGTTTGTATAATTTACCAGATGAAAGCATGTGCCTTATTTACTTTTGCAACATTTTATGGTTTGATTTCTTTTTGTAATAAATTAATCACATTTGTAGCTTCTAGCATTGTTCGCCAGTTATTTTTTCTATTGAATACAAGACATTTGTTTTTATTAACTCTCAGTCTAGTATATTGGAAATATCCTGTAAAATAGCTAAAATTGAGGCAGCTTGATCCGTTGGATTATTAAGGTAAATTGAGAAGTCATCCTTTTACCACATGGGAAGCTTTTTTTCTGCCTAATCATAGGAATCCTCAAATTACTATCCTGATGTGTTAGCAAGGAATCTCCTGAGAAAGCAAACAAAAATTATGGCAACAGACAACCTTGATATATGCCACAGCTTATTCTTATTGTGTCCTATGGACATGATTGGATGTGATTCGTGTGTAATAACTGATACCATTTAAAGAACCCATTGAGGAATGTAAATGTTCAAGCAATTCTCCATAAGATCAAAGGCACGTTTCAGCAGCTTTATTGCCAAACAGAAAAACAACTTTACTGAGAATCACAAAAGCGAATTTAAATCATAACAAGCCATCGCTATTTTTATACACAAAATAATGCACAAATTGGCAGTTTATTATATTTTAAAAGCAGGGTCCTACCTAGAATATCATCCAGTACTTTTTCTAAGTTTTTCTCTATTTTCCTCAATATAACTAATAAACACACTTTCTCCATTTGCTAGGCATAGACTCTCAATCCACCTATACCCAATAAAGCTTTGTTCCCCATCTTTGTCCCTTAAAATCTCATGAACATCAGTGTTCCTTTCCCTATCTCCATGACAACTACCGTTCAATTAATTGACTGTTACATCAGCCAATAAACTTTATTTCTCCATCTAGATGAGGGTTCAAAGCCAACCACTACTCTGGAAACATTCTGCATACTTTCTAAGCAGAGCCATTGTAGCTACATGACTTACACCACCTGATCATCCTGACAAACTTGCTTAATAAACATAAAATAGTTAAACTTCTCTGTCTCTTCTATGTAGCCATATACCCTACAATCCTTCAATTCATGCACTTTTAACAATGTCAGCATCCTGATAATGTTGCATTCATATTGTAGCTTAATAATATTGCTTCTAACAAAAGCCTATTCATCTAACGATGCCTTTTTCATTTTGCAACTTAACAATACAACTACACGTTCCTCTTCTAATTTCATACCGAGCTAGCAACAGAATAATGTTTGAAACAGTTCTACTTATATAAGTCCCCCGAATACTTCTGCTTAATGAATCCCCTATAACAGGGAACCCTATCATTGAAAAAAAAAACTACTGTAAATTTTTCCATGAAATGGAATCAAATGCTTTGTGAAAAATTTACTGAAAGGGCCATGGCTAGGCAATCCTCTTTTTTACCCTAGCGTAGAAGATTGAGCCATGCTGTCTTCAGTATGGCCAGCCCTACCTTTTATGAAAAACAGATGATTTCTCATTACAGTTGAATGAATTATCTTTTCTAGTATAAGTGCTACATTTTAACAAAAAATATTAGTTCCATTCAAAATAATGACATTGATCTGTAGTAGCTGAGTTGTCATTTTCTTTACTCAGTTTAGCCAAAATACTAATTTTGGCTGTTATATTTTCTAAGGGAAATGACTCAACCCTACTTACTCTCTCAAAAAACCTCAAGAACGGATTATGTGACTGAGTTTTTAAAGGTATTATAAAAATCTGCTGGGAACTCATCAAGAGCAGAGCCTTCCTTATCAGTAATTGCCAAATACTATGCTAACTTAGCAAACAACTCTGACTGATGTTTCGATAAAGCAGGTAAGTGAATTTTCCTAATAAAGTGAATCATGTTTGTGAAAGGCAAGTGTTGTGTCTTTGTTGCTACCGACATATACCCCCCTTCAATAAATGATTAATTTCCATAGGATCTAGTGTACAGTTACTCCCATTTTTCCAAGACCCATAAATATTTAACTCCAAAATTATTTCTTACACCTTTTGCCAGAACTTTATTAAATGTAAATCCCTTGGCCAAGTGGAGCAATTTACCCCTTTACCATTTGTCTTGAATTCCCTAATCTCTCAGGGATCTGCATTCTGTTTTTAAATCTTTTATTTCCTTTGACAACAATTTATCCAAAAATGTACATGCTCATAAATAAGTACCTTTAGTCTTGCATTCCTCCTCAGATGTTTATCTGTTTCTCTTAGTTTAATCAATTGCTTGCTTTTTTCTTCATTACTTTGTCCCTAGATTTCCACTTAATATAACACTAGATTTTCTCTCTTTCTCTCAGTTTAATTGCTCACTTTTTTCATGTTTTCTTTCCTACATTTCCACTTAAAATAACACCAACGCGAGCTTATGATAGTTTCTGCATCATCATGGACTTCTAAATATTACTAGTCCATTCTCACATATAATAAATAAATTAAGGTTTTTTAAAAAGTAAAATATCTATTCTCCTTGCATCTTTCCTCTTCCTGCAGTCTTTACTTCACCTCCACAAGAGCATGATCACAAAATGCATCTGTTTCAGCTGAAACTTCTTTTACCATCTCATTCTATCTGGTTAATAAACTATATGTTTAACCTGTTGGAGACTGTATTGTCTGGGCCATAAAAGGTGCAATTACCTTCTGCAGAATGATGTGCCCCTCATTAATCAGTTATTCCCATTTAAGATATACTACCCCTGCTCCTGTCTGCTCCTGTTCAAGTTGCCACTGGTGAATAAATGTTCAGGTTTTATGTTACTGTTATCACTTCCAGGCAGATGCTTTTTTAGGTCAATGCCAAGCTATCAGCAGTCTGTCATCATCAAGGTGCTATGATGAGACTGTTCTAAGTTGGTGCTGTTACTTACAGAATGCTTGTTTAGGACTCTTAAAATGTTTGATTTTCATAAAGCTAATGTTAAGTTTCTTATTAACCATGGTACAGAAACATTCTTGGATGTATCATTTATATTGTCTGGGCTTGCTGACAAGTTTCTTAGTATGTTTGATCCCATATGGGGAGTGTCACCTTGAAATGACTTTTAGGTTTTTGTTACCACTAGAAAAAGAAAATGCCATCTGTTGGTGCAGTTTCACACATACGTCTTGGAACAACAAGGTTTGTTATTCTTGAAATGCAAAGGTGTTTATCCTGTGGTGTGATGTGGATAGAAGTGTGGAGTCCTCTGTTTATTGTATCTGGGAGGCCTGTTGTATGGATGTGGTGATACTGCTGGTGAGAATGTTGAAGTGAAAGGGATCAAGAATAGAGCTTTGTGGTACACTGGTGGTGACTGTGAGGTATGGAGGGAGGATCAAGCACCATTTTACTGATTAATACCAATTGGACAGGTAGCCTTTGAACCATAGAAGGGTGGGCAGAGAAAGACCTAGTGAGAACATTTGAAGTAAACACTTGCTGTGAAAAACTGAGTTGAGGGCTTTAGACAAGTCTAGAAATAAGGAGAAGATTAGTTTGCCATCATCTCTAGCTTTATTGACAGTATTTATAAAGGTTAGAAGTGCAGTGTTAGTACTATGGGAAGGATAGAAGCCATGTTTTGTGGGGGCTAGGAGTTGATCCTGATGGAGATAGTTTAGCAATTGTTCTTGAATGCATTTTTGTCAAGTATTTTCAAGGGGGGTTGCTATAGATCTAAAGTTAGTAATGTATCTTGAATGTCATCCTTTGTATAGAGTGACATGTGATTATTTTTTCAGAAAGAGGGAAATTAGGATTCCAGGACTGACGTATTTATAAGGATTGTGACAGTATAAGTGGTCACCAGTGACTTTTTGCACCTTCCGTTTGCATTTGACAGTATAAGCAATGCTATTGGCTGCTGTTTTAAGGTACTCTCTTGGAAGGTCATCAGCTGAACATGAGCTTGGTTTGAGTCTGTTTAAGAATAGTTTTATATAGGATGTGTTTACAGGTTTGAAGGTGAAAGTGGATCTGGTGATACATGGCTGTTGGGTAGGGAAGGGATTAGATGATGAGGAATCCTTGCTTAGGGATGCTATATTATTTGTGGATAAAAAGTTAAATTCTATTGCATTTTTCAGTAATGAGTTATTGGGAGAGGGATTAGGGTTGAATTTGTGGCCGAAATGAAAGATTTCAATGGATGACCAGAATTGTAGGGCTGTGTGTACTATTGTTCTGAATCCTATTATAATATTGTTTTTTTTTGTCTCCATTTTTCTGTGAGGATCAGAATAATTTCATGCAGGATGATCCTGAATGTGTGTGCATGTGTGGTGTGTGTGTGTCTGTCTATCTTTGTGTGTGTTTGTGTGTGTGTGTGTGTGTCTGTCTATCTTTGTGTGTGTTTGTGTGTGTGTGTGTGTGTCTGTGTGTGTGTGTGTGTGTGTGTGTGTGTGTGTGTGTGTGTGTGTGTGTGTGTGTGTGTGTGTGTGTGTGTGTGTGTGTGTGTGTGTCTAAGCAACATGGGTAGTGGAAACATATGAAAGTCAATTGTGAGTTTCATTGTCAGCACTGTAAAAGTTTTTCATATTTTTGGGTTGATGGTCCTTCTATCACTGCTGCTGTATAGCAGAAACCCTTGTTCCAGACCAAACAGTAGAACAATGTATAGCAGTAGTGTTCATGGTCCTAACCATCCATCCCACAAGAGCTGAGTGTGTTCTTTCTTCCTCTCCAGAGTTAATGGTGGGTAATTAGGATACTGGGTCTCCCCATGCACTACCTCATATTAAACCTGATTTGAATAAGTCTACTTTGTTAATTCCTGATGTAAAAAGTTCTGATGAGAATGATGCCCCCATGTATGCCTTTTCACAGTAACAGACATCCATCCAAAAAAAAAAAAAATGAAAGGAAAGTTACAACCAGTCAGAAAGTGAGGAAAGGTAAGGAATGTCCCACAGAAGTATGTGTTGTTTGATTCATACCAACAATCAATCTTGTTTAATTTATTGATATACTGACATTTGATTACTGGGGAAGTCTAACTGGGTAGGAGCGCATTTTCAGTAAAGGCCCAGGGAGGAAAGCTTCAAATTTTATAAAACATTTTAATCAGGTCATCATCCAGCTCTTCTACAAAAATATATGTCTGTTTGACACCAAGTCCCCATCTGACCTTAAATACATTTTATATGCAAGAGAATAACAAGTACCCACCCCATCCTTTTTACCCATACCACATCCTTATTATCCACTGTACCCATTGTTGGACAAATGTACTGAAAGCCATTCCTAATTCCTGGACCTGACAGGCCCTGGGACCAGCATATACATCTCAGAGGAGGTGGTCAAATTCCAAATCCCAGTTAAAATAAAAATGTCTTCAGCAAAGGCTGACTGTCATCATTATCATCATCCTCCCCCTTTCACACACTTTCTACATGACGTTGGGGTGTCATGCCAAATGCTATTCTTCTACAGTCTTTGACAGTCATGCCTGACTTTTAGATCATCTTCTGCTTTCCTGCACATGTGCCTGATATATCTCTCAACTGTACAGATTTTTGCAGAATGTCCAGATTTTTCCCTCATATTTTCCATCTGTTTCTCATAAAATTGCAGTTTTCTGGCAAATCACTGGCAAATCACTAAGGGTTGAAGTCAAAAACAATGATAGACATTTGATTTTCAGACTTCATACCCTCCAGAAAATCCATGCTAATCCAAATCTGTTTATTCCATCAACTTTCTAAGATTGTAAGAGCAATATTTCAAAAGTATCCCTATTTTGGGGCCTTTCTTCCCCATTAGTTATGGCTTTGTCTGAACCATCATAATCTGCCCACTTTTACCTTCTCTGCAAATGGTGCTACTTGTGTTTCTTTTCTGATACTCTCATTACGTCATCTCTGCCAAAGTGTGCATCCTACCAGCTATCTCAGGCACTTCATCTCCATCACCTCTACCTTTTGTGAAGACTGTCAGCCTAGCTAGAAAGAATTTTGTAAATAATCTTATGTCATTGTAAATATTAATGTGATCCACAGGCTAGTATAACAAATGTAAGAAAATTGTATTGTGTTCTGAGCTTCAAAAATGTGCACCCTGCTGGAAGAAAGCTGATAAGTGTAACATTTTATATCTGTTTGATCTCAAGCTCGGATACAGGATGTCTGGGCTAGGAAATTCTTTCTATTGTTTTAAGACAAGAGATAATTACTAGGTTTTACATGTAAAATTCTTTTATTGCTATGGCTTCCTGCAGGTGCAGATTACAAAGAGAAATGTTAAAATTCTTAGTTCTGTGAGCCTGAGAAACTAAATCAGAGAAGTGCCAAGAATTATGTAATCTGAAATGATTCAGCAGTGCTGTGTATTATCAATTTAAGGACCGAAAGAAAGAATAGCATTTTGTATCTTGTCTTGGATTGGAAAACATTCCAATCACCAGCACTTGCCTGGTTGTAAGAAATTTAGAACAGTGATTTCTCTTAGAGATAGATAAAAATATTGCCAGATTAGTCTAGCTGTTTTCTGTATTTATGTCAGACTGTCCTACAATATTGTTTTAAAGTATTTTCCTTGTTTTCTGAACTCTGTATTAGCACTGTATTGAATTGATGAGTATTGTCTTGTGTTTTTATATTGTCTGGGACCATTGATGCAGTGTTCTTGGTCTTAGAGAGACCATTAAGGACCTGTTCTCTAGTGATAGTAGAGGGGACTTATAATATTTGAAGATATTTCCTGAGGGAGGTTTAGAGGGAGACAGGGGTAAAGCTGGAGCTGAAGTTATGGGCCAGCAGGTTTGCTACATCTTCTGGCTTAGTATAGGTGTCTCCATTTATAATGAGCTCTGCACACAGTTGT
The DNA here is from genome assembly GCF_019279795.1 of Protopterus annectens. Lineage (NCBI taxonomy): Eukaryota > Metazoa > Chordata > Ceratodontiformes > Protopteridae > Protopterus > Protopterus annectens. The sequence continues at coordinate 33,921,226 of NC_056726.1, forward strand.
GTATTGCCTTTTAGATTGAAGACATAGCTAAAGAATGCTTTGTGGTTGCCCTTGGACTGGGAGGCCAAACTTACCTCAAATTTGGCTTGGTAGACTTTATTTGGCCTCTGAGTTGTTTGTTTAGTTTGATGAGAGTGCTTTTATCCTGCCAGATGCAGCACTTCCTAATTTTTGCTACAATTTTCTTCCTCCTGTTATGTAGCCTAGCCTATTGATTTTGTGATTCCACCAGGGTGGCTTGTTTTTTGAGTTAGTTCTGTACTTCGTCCTGGAGGGTACAATCGCCTCTATACAGCTATTAACATGCTTCTACAGGGTTTCTGTGAACAGTTCTGCATAGGCAACAGTGTTCTCAGGGTTTATGGGGCCTTGAAAGTTTTCCAGGTTCTCACTTAATAGCAAGGGTTAGCCTTAAATTAGTTATTGAATATTCCAGGTTTAGCTGGGGGTCCAGGTTTTATTTTTCCTTCAAAGGAGACCATTATGTGGTCTGATGTTACCAAGGAAGACATTACAATAGGGGGTGTGCATCAGTCTCCCATATTAGTGAGGACCAGATCCAGTATTTTTGTTCCCCTGGTTGGTCTATGGACTATCTGGTCCAGGGAGTTTGTGTTTACAAAATCCAGGAACCTCAGTGTATGTACGTTTGGTGTTGTACGGAATTCCCAGTTAATAGTGGGGTATTATTATTAATTTAATAAACTATATGTTTAACCTGTTGGAGACTGTATTGTCTGGGCCATAAAAGGTGCAATTACCTTCTGCAGAATGATGTGCCCCTCATGTATCAGTTATTCCCATTTAAGATATACATTTATTTGACTCTCTACCTTTGGTAGTCTTATTTACCAGAGGGGATCCTGTTTATCCATATTAAATGACCACATTAAAATCCTCACACAAAACAGTAATACTTTTAGGGTTAGAAATCCATTTCAGAGCACGAAAAAAGTGAAGAAACTTCATCTTTATTGGTGTCATGCAAATTAAGCAAAAAAATAACACCCAGAGGACAGTTCAACATTCAAATGATCCCCCAACCTTGAAAATCTGTTTGCCTATCCAGCACCTGCCATACCAGTGTTCTGTGAAGTGGTATATATACCTCCTCCCCTTTGTAGAAAGAAGCTCAAATATTTTGTTTCTGGATATTTTGGCATGAACAAGTGGGTATGTTTCCTTTTTACTCTATTTTCTGTAAACACTGTTTTTTGGTGAATGTATTTCAATACCTGCTGTAAAATAGCTTTTACTTTAATGGGGTAGAGCTCACCTTCCCATTCCAGTTCAAACACACGAGATCCTCACCTACCCCCTTCTCTCACAAACATTTAAGTATTTGAGAGAGTAGTATACCAATCTTCCACCTTCTCATATGTAAAGTAATATAAGCCTTTACATGAATATCAAGTTTTACAAAAAATTAAGGTCTAACCACTATTGTTATTAATCTAACCAATATGAGAAAACAACTGTGTCAGACAAGGAAACTGTGACAAAACCAAACTACTCAACTTCTTGAGGGAAAATTAAATTTATTAGCGCATTCCCCTTAGTGAGGTGCAATATAGTCAGGTAACACACCTGAACTAAGTACCTCCATTTTCAAAAACATCTTAAAAGGGTCACTAAAATGATTCTTCTGCTTAAAGAGAAGCAATATATTCTGATGCTGTCAGGACAGCATAACCAGCCAATGTTAACTTTGGCCCAAGTTCTCTAGCCTTCAAAAGTATTGCTTCCCTATCATTGAAGACCAGATATGTAAAAATAAAATGCCTGTGTAAATTATTACTGACAGCACATGAAGCAATTTTATGGGTCTGTTTAGTTATTGGAGCATTAAAACAGTCCAGAAGCATTATAAGTTCTTTATTAATAAAAAAAAGAGGGTCATCACTGTCAGTCTTTTCTGGTAACCCAATTACTAGGTGATTATTTCTATATGCTCAGTTCTCTATGTCCTCTATATTGCACTCCATTAACTGGGACTATATCTGCACCTTATGGATACTGCTGGTTTGAGTAGTAAGCATAGTCAGGTGGTAGGACCTCTGATTGCTGCTGTGCAAGTACAACTTTCATTTCTGTCAGGTGAGCATCATGGTTTTCTGTTTCCATTTTAAAATGCTGCACATCTACAATGGTAGGGTGCATTAGTTCACAAAGAATGTATACCGAGGAGTAAATTGTCTTATGCTCATCAGTAACATCCTGATATTCTGTGGTTATCCTCTGTATCCTCCTATGCCTTAGCCTAGATTAGATCTAATGCATACCTTCAGAAAACCCCTTCACGTTGCTATACAAGCCTTAGAAGTTCCCAAAAGACAGGTAAGTGCAGTTACTGAACCCTTCTAAAAATGTACCCTGTATGTATTCAGATTTTGTCCCCAGCTCAAGCAGAAAAGCATGGTCAGTGATGCATCGCCATATGCTTGTCCATGTGTGCCCCTCTGACAAACAAAACAGAAAATATCTCCAAAAATATCAAGTTTCCCCATGTTCTCAATGTGGTAAATGTAATAAATTATTTACCTAGTTAGGTTAAGTGAAACAAGTCATTGTCTGAGACTACTGTGCACTGTCTTTGGGGTTTTCTGTCTTCTCCAGTTTTGCTGAACCTGAAATTGAGCATATAAGCTTAGGGAAGAGGTCTTGTGGTGTACCAGCAAAAATGCTTGTTTGAAGAGGTTCTATTACATGAAGAAAACAGAAAAAAAGAAGAGTTAAAATAAAAAAAACCTTTACCATAGAAACTGTGCAGAATGTCTACTAGATAGCCAGTCACATGAGAAAAATGCACTTTTTTTGAAAAGTATTTTCAGGAAACATCTAGAATTTTGAGCTCAAATTTTTCACATATTATCTCTGCATCACCTCAACACAGACTTTAACTTTGACTGCCTGCAAATCAGATCCAAAAACAATTGAAGAAAATGACTGCAAAATAATATCATCAAAAGAAATTGCTCAATATCACATATAGGTTTAACAGAGCCATCCTTAAAATTACTTCTGTGGTAGTATCATACAAAAATCCACAGTCAAAAAGTTATCTTGAACAGCAAAGACTTTAAAATGGACTTTAATATCTTTTAACAGCATTTTAACAAATGTTCAGAACTCTGCTAAAACATATCAGTTTCAGCAGTTTTTCAACACTGTATTTATGCAAGTTAGATCTAAAACATGATTTATAAAAATGGTTGTAAAGCTATACTTATAAAAGGATTTACACAACGACACACAACAGCTTGACAGAAGCATCCCTGAAATAATTATGCTAAAAATTCCTTACCAAGATTACATTTAGTTAAAGAAATATAATCCTGCACAACAATCAGTTGTTTAAAACATGCACCACACCTTTAGGTTCATAGGTTCATAGGTTCATACTAGGCTATCTGCCCGAGGGCATTTACAAGCCTAGCCCATCGTTTTGTGGCTTACGCCACCCCTTTAGTATGGGGAACTATACCCATTATTTTGCTGTGCCTCTGTCGAGCAGTGACACTGAGGTAATCCCTGGGGTATATCTGCGATCTCCCATCCATTGGTCAAGATTTCTCTTGAACAAGGCCAGCGAGGTGCTCTGCCTCACATGTACCGGGATTTTGTTCCACAGCATAGGGAGTCTTTGGGTGATGAATCTATCCCTCCAGCACGTCCTATTAATAGCCGTGTCGAGGTTTAAGTCTCCCGCCCTTGTGGCTCTGATGGATCTAGATTTTTTGAGGTGAACCATATTCATCAAATCTGGGTTTGACATGGCCTTGTATGTTAGGCAAAGGTCACCTCTGAGCAAGCAGTGCGACTGAATAGAGCTGGAGTTCTTTCAGTCGGGCAGCATAGGACAGATTTTTGAGACCCTTTATCCTTTTGGTGAGGAACTTTTGTGGCCTCTCCAGCTGCTGCAAGTGTCGGGTCAGATACATTCCGAATGGGGCATTGTACTCAATCATTGGTCTGATGAGTGATGAGTAAAGGGAGACTATGACCTCCCTTGATCTAGATGAGAATCCCTTCATGATAAGGTGGGCAATGTAGAAGGTCTTCCTGACTACTTTAGCTACATGGGTGTCGAATGACAGACTACTATCAACCTGGGTCCCCAGGTCCCTGATAACTTCTTCTGTGCTCAGTGGATTGCCACCTATTTGGTAGCTAGGGGTAACTTTGTTTTTCCCGAAGGGTATGACTATGCATTTTTTGGCATTTAACTTTAGGCCGTGGCTCTGGCACCAGTTATCCGTTTCTGTGAGACCCTTCTGAAGGATATCTGTGTCAGATGTGTTTTCTACTATGGCCCAGTTTGCAGTCATCTGCAAACTTTGTCAGCCATAACCCTCCTGTGTTTGCTTGTACTTGGAAAAGTAGATGCCAAACAAGAGTGGGCCCAGGACTGAGCCCTGTGGGACACCACTTGTGACAGGCTTTGAGTCTGACATGGCGCCAGCAACTCTGACCCTGTGGGTTCTGTCACTCAGCCAGTTTGCAACCCATCTTGTGATGTATGGGTTAACATTTAAGCTGATGAGTTTTTCAATGATACCCGAGTGGGGTATTGTATCGAAGGCCTTAGCCAGATCGAGGTAGGCTGTATGGACTGCCTTTCCCTCATCAATGGCTTTGGTGACTGTTTCAAAAAGTCAACCAAGTTTAAAAGGCATGATCTGCCTTTGACAAAGCCAAACTGGGTTGGATCCAAAGTCTGCAAATTCCTATGTCTTTATTTATGAGGTCCATTATGATCCTCTCCATGGCTTTGCAGATAAGGCTTGTCAAGCTAATGGGCCGGTAATTTCCAGGGTCGGTGGAGGCACCGCCTTTGTGAAGTGGGACCACAGTTGCAGTGCGCCACTCCCTGGGTACGTATCCAGAGGTAAGACTTTGATTAAACAGCTGTCCTAGCTGTGGGTTTAATTCCTCATTGAGTTCGTGGAGCACACAGCCGGGGACACCATCAGGTCCCATGGATGCTGTGTTTTTTGCTTTGGAGAGAGCAGTTCTCACTTGGGCGCTGGAGATGTTTGGGGGGCTGCAATCGTTTGGTATATATATCTCTCCTTTTGGGGGGGAGGGGGAGGGGGATTATTTGTAGCAAATACCTATAACACAGCCAAAACTTAACATGTTTAGCTCATGTTTTCGTCATACTATCAATGGACTACTGCCATCTGAACTATATCAATGCTTTTGTACAACCTGGATCCAAAATGTGAATTACATAAATTAATGCAAATTACATTTACAAACTGAATTGTTTTGTAGGCACTGGGTGAGGTTAAAAGGCTGCTTTGCTAACAGTGTTTACTGAAGAGTCTGTACAATGACTAACCTGAATTTTATTTTTTACCAAAATTTTACAGATATAAAAAGTTAAAAACCCTGCGTATCAGCAAGTTGCTTAAAATGGGAAAATAAACTATTTTGCAGAAAATGATTATCATACAGAAGTTACTAAACATAAAATTCAAACAGCAAATAAAAAAATACAGATGCCCATTTTAGAAGTGTGTGAAGGCTCTCGGAAGTGTGCATGGTGCAGATATTACTGCATTTCCACAGATTTTAAGGTGCTTGTGAGTCATGCTAGTGGTTTGTGTCTCTTCAGTCTGTGACTATGTTTAATACATATGTCAACATGGGAATGGAGAGCAATCGTAAAGCAATGACTGATACTAGGGTATGATGGCTCCTCATGCAGTCACATTGTTAGACACAACCACAGCATACCTCTTATCTGTCCTGATTTTCACAGAATGCCCACATTTTTGAGTCATATTTTGGTCTGTTACTCATAAAATTTGTGGTTTTCTGGCAAATGACTGAGTATTGGAGTCACCAAATAATAACAATTTCAGACTTCAGTCCTACAGAAAATGCATGTTAATACAAATTCTGTTATTTTAGCAACTTTCTAAGTTTATATGAGCAATATTTAAAATATGTCCCTATTTTGGGGCCTTTGACCCCCATTATTTTAGGCTTTGTTGATATTTCTTGTGTTAAGAGCTTGATAAGTATGAGCCATAGTATTCCTACATCTGCAGGTAATACACCTATGTGCTTGTACATGCAGGATGAAGCCCTCAGTGGAAACATCATAAGAATAAATGGTGTGTGATTTCCCCATTACAGAACTGCATATGTATCTTTGCAATGTTTTTATACTGCTGTTAATATCAGCACTGTTAGAATGTTACCCTTCTACACCACGTATGGTTGGCAGCTGAGCAGCAGCATCCATGCATGTGTAACAAATGGTGCTGCAAGTATATGAGCCATAATCATTCATCTGAACAGCTGTGGCTATCAGACTAATCAAGATCCATGTCCACCACATAATGCCCCCTACCCTCAATTATGCAGGAGCATTATTCTCCTCCCTGATGTGCTTTGAACATTAGGGACATCTGCAGTTTGGTGGTATAACATGTATTTACATCATTATGAATTCGTAACAGAGTGGCTAGTTATCAATTCACTGATTTGTGCCTGCTGTATTCAGTGCAGCCTACTCTGCATTAGTTATGACAGAAATTCCACTTTCATTGACATTTTTGTACTTATTTTGCATTCTGAATTCTGATTCTATCTATTGTACAATCAACCCTTTCAGTATGAAAGCTTATGTCATGTTGTCATATTGTCTGTCTACATCTGTGAGTGCATTATGATATGTTTGCATGTGTCTGTATGTGTGTACATGTCAGTGGTGGCTGGTGACTTCAAATCAAAGGGGGGCTGCAGGAGGCAGCTGAATGGGTGGGGCCAAAAGGGCAGGGTGTGGCCAGCTAGAAAGGGGTGGGGCAATGGTAGTTTAAGAATGTTTTATAGCCATGGGTCTGTAGTTCTTTGGCAAAGAAACTTGAATATTTTCAATCATATCTTTTAGTGAGCAAGTGCAAATGTTATGTACAAATTTTGAAGTGTTTAGTGTACTCCTGTGTGGATTTATACATGAACAAATACAGTGTGCACCTATAATAGCAAAATGTAAGGTAACTTGTTGAAGCACATTATGCACTGAGACCAGCTGCCCAATTTTCAGGTTCAGCCTAATGACAGTGAATTAATAATTAACTATATACTGCAATGATTTAATACACTCCAGTGAATCATGCTAGCTTCAGGCTACATCTGCCAAAACTATACTGAGGTAGTTTAGATAAACATTCATTTGGGCCTTTTTCAGACAAGACCTACTTCAGATGGCACCAACTTTTACAGAAAGGATGCAGAGTATACAAGAGATAAGCAATTATACACAGTGTTAAGAGCAGAATAGGTAACAACCCTTATTTAATGCTGGCAATTAGAAAGACCCCAAAAGTATCTCACCAAGAGGATCAAGGGTCTCAAACAGATGCCATATGCTGCTCGGTTAAAAAACTCCAGCTCTACTCAGTTGCATACCGCCTACTTTGAGGCGATCTATGCCTGACATACAAAGCTATGTCAAATCCAGAATTAATGGACATGCTCCACCTCAGAAAATCTATATCCCTTAAAGCCACACGCTCGAGGGACTTGAACCTCGGCACAGAAATAAATAGAACTTGCTGGAGGGACAGGTTCATAACCCAGAGGCTCCCTTCGCTCTTGAATAGAATTCCAGTTCATGTGAGGCAGAGCACCTCACTGAATCTCTTCAAGAAAAATCTCAATAAGTGGATGGGGGATCATAGGTTTGTCCCAGGGATTACTCCCGTGTCACTATTAGACAGAGGGACAATAAACTAAACCTTAAAAAGGGCACAGTATACTCAAATCAAGGGGTGGCGTAAGCCATACAGAATCGGGCTAGGCTTATAATTGCCCCAGGGCAGATAGCCTAGTATGAACCTATGAACCTATGGAATATCAGAAGGCTGTGGATTCTATTCCCACCTCAAATTAGCAGACCAAACTAAATGGCTTTTTAAGTCATAAAATGATTTCACAGTCTTGAATGAAGTTGGAGACAGAATATCTATAAAATGAATAGCATGCTAGTCCCAGCAGGAAGAAAGGACTGATTTGTATAATTTTATGACAGGGCATGGTACACACCTGCACTGAGGATTAATGTTTCATATGTTTCTTTTAGTGTACTTTGTTGTGGTCATATTTAGTGCACCTTCCTAGTTAGCAGCAGCAAGCAGTCAGCAGTGACACACATTTATCTAAAACAGCTGCTGATGTGCTTCCCTCTTAACAAAGGGCCTGAATGTGTTTAAGAACAAGAGGTCTGATTGAGTGTTATAACAGTATTTCAGGGGCTGTCATTAGCACAACCACTGCAGTTCCATTTTTTGGCAGTATTGTCTGTGAGCACCTATAATCTTCCAATTGGACTTTTCCAGTAAAACAGACTGGAGTATTTTTTATTCAAACCACAAGTGCATGTTACAGGTATTAAAAATGAACTTGTATGGCCATTAAACAGTCTACTCCTCCTAAACCTAAATATTACAAGCATAAACAAAAAAATCACATGAACTACACACTCTCATCATCATCTTTTTTCAGCTGTTCCCTTTAGGGGTCGCCACAGCAGATCACCTGTTTCCATTTCTTCCTGTCCTCTGCATCTTGCTCTGTCACACCAACCACATGCATGTCCTCTCTCACCACATCCATAAACCTTATCTTAGGCCTTCCTCTTTTCCTGTTACCTGGCAGCTTCATCCTAAGCATCTTTTTCCCAATATACTCAGCATCCCTCCTCAGCACATGTCCAAACCAATGTAACCTTGCCTCTCTGGCTTTGTCTCCAAGCCTTCCAACCTGGGCTGACCCTCTAATATACTTATTCTTAATCCTGTCCACCCTCGTCACACCCAGTGCAAATCTTAACATCTTTAACTCTGCCACATCCAGCTCTAACTCCAGCTTTTTTATCAATGCCACTGTCTCCAACCCATATAACATAGCTGGTCTCACTACCCTCTTTTAAACCTTCCCTTTCACTCTTACTGGTACTCGTCTCTACACACTCTAATCTCTCAATACTCCACAGATATAGGCAGTATAACAGAAACATGTCTAAAACCATCTACCCAAGATACCGAGATCCTACCACCTGGATATAGTATCCTTAGGCAGGACAGACTAGGTAAAAGGGTGGAGTCATTGCCCTGCTGTACAAAACTAGTTTATCCATAACTAAAATCGAGGTAACCATTACCCCTTTCGAAAAAGCAGAAATTCTCTTAGCAAAGCTTAAAATAAGTAACAGAAAAGCATCAACCTAGTAACAGGTATCCCACCATGCAATAACATCCCTACCATGAAGACATTCCTTCAATGGTTATCACAGTCCATGCCTCAAAAGACCATTGTATTAGGTGACTTTAATATAGACTGGCTCACATGCTCTGCTCAAGTACCCACTAACCATATCAATCTTCATACCTTCTCTCAAGTAATCAAACAGCCCACCAGAATAGTCAAAAACAGTAAAAAAAGAAAGCCTATTAGACTGGATCTTACTAAATAAAATACCCTGCTGCTACTTAGCCGGCACCCTTCCAGACATATTGAGTGGCCATCACACTACTTTCTTACTTAAATATAACTCCCATCACCCCCAAAGTCCTATACTTCAAACAATTAGAAACAAAAAAACACTTTAATCCCACTAACTTCAACAAGAAATAAAGCTATATAATTGGTCTGACCTTTATTACCTACCCTTAAACAAAGCTATTGAACACTTCAACTCCACCTTCTTAGCTATATTAAACAGACACGCCCCTGCAAGAACTACTAGAATAAAGTCAAAGCCAGTTCCATGGTTATCTAGGAAAACTAGGCAAAAATAGCTGAAAGAAATAGAGCCTGGACAACCTGGAGGCCCAATAAAAGCCCTAGTACACAGCAAGCCTACCAACAGATTAGGACTCTAACCAAAAAACTAGTTATCCAAGACAGAGAAACTACTTAATTACCCATCAAAACCAACACATGAATAATCCTAAGAAATTCTGGGCAGGTTTAAACAAGTTATTACAGTCTGGTAATACCATTACCCCACCCCAAATATAAGGTTTAACAAAAGACAACCTAACCAAATCATTCAATACATTCTTTACTGAAACCGCACATGCTCTAACCCAACAACATCTCACTGTCACTACAACAGGTGTCCACACCTCCACTAACTACATGCCCACTTTTAAACTGCAACCCACCCCAACCTCCTACTTAAGAAAAATACTCTCCCAGCTAAAACCCACAACACAAGGAGCAGATTCCCTCCCCAATGAATTTCTAAAACTGGCAGTAGCAGAAATAGCTGTACCCATTTCTATACTAATCAATAGATCAATTACTGAAGCTACAGTGCCCCTGATTTGGAAAACTGCCTATATCATAGCTCTTCACAAAGGTGGCACTTCCTATGACATATCCAACTACCAACTAATCACTATTCTATCTCCACTGGCTAAAATATTAGGAAAATGCACCCACCATCAACTAATGTCACACCTTATAAATCAGGAACTCATATCTCCAACTCAGCATGGTTTCCGTCCACGTCATAGTACCACCACAGTTCTGTTAGCATTCACAGCTACCATAAACCATAACAGGAACAATGGTAAACTTACTTCTGCCCTTTTCTTAGACCTATCTAAAGCCTTTGATATGGTTAGCCATGATAAACTCATCTGCCACCTCAAAAACCTAGGCTTAGACAACCAGTCAATCTCCTGATTCAAAAACTATCTTAGGGACAGGCAACAAGCAGTACGGTGGAACAATAACTTGCCTCCACTTTTACCAGTCACTCTTGGGGTACCTCAGGGATCAATACTGGGACCCTTGCTATTCTCAATTTTCACATACAATCTCCAATCAGCAGTAAATATCATTAGCCTTATCCAATACACAGACAATTCCACTATAATATGTAGTCCCTCAACCCTGCAAGAACTACACACTAAAACCCAGGATAATGTCCACTCAGGTGAAAACTAGCTTGCCTCATTCTTAACCCCAAAAAGACCAAGATCCTGCTATTTCACCCCCCCCCCACAAAATACCAGCCTAACCACCACTTTCAATATCCACTCTAAAAATGATACACTTATCACACCTGAATCCCACACAAAACAACTAGGCGTCACCATTGATAACAAGTTAAAATTTGATATCCACATTAATCTAGCTATTAAAAACATCCACAGAAAGCTAGGTGGTCTCGACAAACACAAATCCTACTTGACCCATACTGCTAAGACCACAATTGCTCGTACTCACTTGCTCTCAACATTACTTTATGCATCCCCAATCCTAACAAATCTATCAAAAACAGAAACCAGCAAACTGGCAACATGCTATAATCAAATAGCCAAATTTGCTAATAGCTCATCTTTTCGAACCCATCACTATCATAACCTAAAACAATTGGACTGGCTTGAACTGCCAAATTTATTAATCTACAATCAACTTATCATTACTTATAAGCTGCTCTCCCACCCAAATAAAACACTAGCTTTAAGCAACCTAATTCAGCAGTATTCCTGTCCTAGGCAACTCCGTTCCACAGATACGTTACTATTAACAGTTAATAGATCACACAACCATGCCGGTGACTCCCGCTACTCATCTTACATATCCAAAATTTGGAACTTCCTGACTTCATCCATAACCCTGGAATTTTCTCTATCCAAATTCAAAAATATATCAAAAGGCATCTCAACAACAAATGGTTATGTCCCTGGTCCAGACCAGACTAACTTCAGTCCTACTCCACTACTGCAGTAACTCTTGCCTTAAACACATAATCTCCTGGTAGGACTACACAGTCTTATCAATACCACATTCAGATGCATGATGTGACTCTAGATATTTAACATAGTTTTAATATTGTTTGTATATGTATTGATCGTTCTATATGTCTTTGTCAATGAATTAAGAATTTGGGCTCATCTATATGGTCTGGTTGTATATACTAGAAACATGTTAGAATATTTTGTTTGTATGTCTTGCATATATGTTTCTTTGGAGCTTTTCTCCCCGGGCCTCCACTGAAAATGGACATGTATCCAGTTGGACTATCCTGGTTAACAAATGTAAAATAAATAAATAAATAAATATATTTTAAATACTATCAGCATGAAACAGTAATAGTAGACAGCAAGAGGTTTTATTTTAGTCTTGGTTATCAGGGTGGATCACTAAAATTTGACCAACTGTAGGCTCAACCTGGATTACAAACATTGCAGTCACAAGGTCAAGCTACAGTAATTCACAGTGTGAATAGTAAAACAATTTAACTAGAACAAAACATACAAAACATATATAAAACACTCACAACACTTACAAATCAAGTGCAACTGAAACATTCCACATAAGTGTTGGGGAAGAGATATCTTTAAAAATGTGTAATAGTAATACCTACATAACTGAAAAATAAAAATATACACTATGTAGTGAAAAAATACATAAAATATTCACTAAAAAGACTATTTTGGGGCCAATTTATGCAATCATAAAATACACAGACTGGAGAAGTGTTAGATCTCTGCAGAGAACAGCAATTGATACAGTAATAGGGAAAACAACACAGAGTATGATGTAAGGTTAAGTAAAGAAAATAAAGGAGCTCCATATTTTAACACACAGCAGTACAGAGCATTGTCATGAAAATTACTAGCATGGTATCAACATAATTCAATTTACAGACCTCAACAACTGCTTAGCCATAAAGCTGTGCTCTTAGAAAAAGGATCCTTAACCTAGAAAGCTCATCTGTACAAGATATTAAAAAGCTAGGGTTTTCAAGAGTGTTACTCTGATAATACACTTACAAGTAGAAGTGCAACGAGGGAATCTGGACTGTATTAACAGCTAACCCACAAAAGATATTAATAGAAGCAAGACACTGTACTATGTTTATATCTTAAACCCAGCCAGGGTACACAACTTCACATTTTAGAACCAAATGTTTAGAGGCACTTGAGACCAATTTACAAGCACAGCAGAGAAACAAGTTACTACAGCCCCATTACAAAAGTGTGACTAACAACAAGCACCAATGTGGCCGGAGATACAAGTTACCACAACCCCATTACAAGTGTGACTACAAGTAAGCACCAATGTGGCATACAAAACGTTAATTACTTATGTCTGTCCCAATGATGCAAGTGAAAACAAACGTCCACCACCTCAACAAGACCTTTACAACAGTACAGACATTTTTGTTGTTGTTTCTGTTCAAAACACATCGATCTTTAAATGTTACTGAAAGAGCTCAACATTACATGAAAATCAAATGTTTGCATTGCTCCCCCTTATAAATTGTAATTTATCATCCACCGAAAATGTGGAGGATAACAAATACCATCTGTTCAACAGCTTTCAACTGTCCAGAACTTCACAACTTCACGGGAATGTTCATACTTTTGCTTCATATTTTAGTCTGCTTTTCATAAATTTATTTTTCTGGCAACCGGTAATCTAGTCACTAAACTCTTGACTTTCAGACTTCACATCTATGCCACTATAAAACCTGTTATAGCAAACCACCTAAGTGTTTTTAGTTAACAATCCATCTCTGATGCGAGGCCTTTGTTCATTTTTTTGGCTTTGTCCAAAATTAACACAACTACTACAGATAAGCGATAATGCGGGACTAGCTAGGCAGCAAACAAACAAAGTTTTCAATAGATACCTACATCTGCACTCAAAAAGCTCCCATAAGCAAATAAATAATATACCTAAAAGTTGGATTCCAGACCTTACATCCTAGTAACATATATTGTCTACTATTAGGCAATAATAAAACAGGCATTATCACAATATGTCTGTAAAGTACAATAGTACTTAACTAAGAAAAAAATACAACACAAAAACACTCTCAGGAAGTACAAAAAATTAGGACTTCTTCTCCAATTGATCAGGTACATTCTAATAAGAACAAAGTGAAGCAGCAGGGTCAGCCAACTGACATAGAATAAAACTAGGAAACCATTAAAAAAACTTTGAAAACTTCGTCACACACACAGGAGCACCACAGTGATCCAGAAAGCCACTACTATCAAGGATCTCCACCCTAACATCGCAGATACTCCTGAAAATACACACACCAGAACACACTCCAATGACTACAAAAATCCAGGCACTATTCCAGTAAAATTGGTACATGTTCCTTCTAAATAAAATGTAAGGCTCCTTCCAACAGCCTCCAGTCCACATCGAACTCCATCTTCTTAAGAGTTTCTGACTAGAAAACAGTGTCCCAACCTAAATGACAGTAGCAGAAAATAAACCAATAGACACAGCTTCTGAAACTACACCCATAGAATGTACTACTTAAACTGCATGCTATGATTGTGCTTCTGAGTTACAGCTAACAGTTTACTGCCTCAGTCACTAATGAATGAGTACAATCAGCATGTAAAAGTATTGCAAAGTACAAACAATGAATAACATACATCATGTTTTCTCACAATTGCTGTTTGCGGTTGTTTGCTGGCCTGAATGGACAACATTCTTCCAATCTATAAATATATGTGGACAGTCAACAACTCAATGAGTCAGACACCTACGGTGACCTACCTGTATGAAAGTCTAAAAAAATGATGAGTAACTGACTGTCCATCTCCGCCTGATCACGAGTCACGACACAAACGATCAACAAATGTAGTTAACTAGATCAGGGATCAAGTCACAATTCTCTCCTCTGACTCTCCGGAATTTTAGCAAGCTTTAAGGCAAGCAATGGTAGCACCATAGTAGCAAGTAACCAAACATACTACTTTGCACTGCCTGCTACTACTGATTGTTTCTCACTCTCTTTTTTCAGAAAGAGAGTGAGAACCAATCAGTAGCCATCAAGCTGTCCATGTCACGTATGTGACTGTGAACGTGGCAGTCCACCCCCTTCCACTTTGCTGTGCAGTTAAACCACACAGACTTCAGAGCAAAGAGGATGACTAGTAGATTAGTGGGATAGAAGTTGTTTCAGTGCTGGTGTTTTGTCTGGGTAGTTCAGGATGTTAAAGGTGCAAGTAAGCTGTTGGTAGGTTATTAATTGAGGAAATTCAAGCCATTGAATTTATCTTAGTACCTGGCAGTGATGGGCTCTAAAGGAAGAGTTGTTAGCAAATTTGGCAATTTTGCTATAACATGACTCAATTTTGTCAAGATCTGCTTTTCTAATATGGGTTAGGATTGGTGTTGCATATATAAGTGTGGACAGAAGGTGTGTTTGAGCTAGGGGGATTCTTGCTTTATCTGTGAGAAAATTCTTGTGCCTATAGAGATTATTGTCTATTTCAACCACTAGTAGTTTTGTATGGGTTGAAGGAGAGATGACAGTACCATTTCTGGATGTGATAGAGGAAGTTAGGGGAGTGGATTTAAATTTATTAGAGGAAAACAAGTGTAATTTTATTGGGGATGAGAATTAGTTGGATTTCAATGATCCAACCTTCAACAGCAGAGAAGGATTCTTGGGCCAGTTGCTTTATGGTGGTAAGAGATGGGCTTCCCAGATGAGTGTTGAATCACTTGCGTATTGTATTACCGTGGCTTGTTTGGAGGGGGTATGAAGGTTATTTGTAAAAATAGAGAAGAGTAGTGGGCCCAGTATTGAGCCTTGAGGTACCCCTATAGAGGTTGGGAGAAGAGGAGATAGTTCAGCTTGCCATTGAACAGCTTGCTGTCCGTCAGATAGATAGCCTTTGAACCAGGAAATAATAGGGGAGGTAGAGGATAGGGAGGAAAGAGCATCTAATAGTTTAGGGTGTGAGACCATGCCAATTGCTTTGGAGAGGTCCAAAAAGATAGCAGATACAAAGTTATTATTATTTTTGTGATGATTAACCTGATTGGTAAAATAGAGAAGAGCACTAATTGTGCTATGGTGTGGGCGGAAGCCATTTTGAGAGGAGGAGAGTAGATTATGTGAGCTAAAGAACTGCATAACCTGCAAGTGAATACATTTCTCAAGAAGCTTAGATAAGGAAGAAAGTATGGCTATTGACTGTTGGAGAAATCATAGGAGTTTCCACCTTTGTGTAGAGGTATAATGTATGCCATTTTCCATATGTGAGGTACATAGGCTTCTTGAATAGACCGCTTGATAAGGATTGAGACTGGGTAAGATATGGAGTCAGCTGCTATTTCCAGGAAGTTAGCAGGTATACCATCTGCAGCAAGAGTGGTAGGTTTCAAGTTAAGAAGGAGTTTTTTTTTAATTTTAGATGTAGGAACAGGTGAGAGAGTAAAGCAGGGTATGTTATTTGGGAGTTTAGTATAATCACATGGGGAGTTATCTTTAGTAGTGGTGGGTAAGTCATTAGTTTTGGATAGCAGACAGTGTTTGGATTGAGTTTATAAAGTGATGGTTGAGTTGGGAAGCTATGTCTTTATTAACATTATTGGAGGATGTAGAGGCAGGGGTGGCTGTTTTACCAGGGTTTAACAAGGAGTTGTTGGTGTGCCAGAAATTTGAGGGGTTATTTGAATGTTTGTTTTGTAGACCAAGGAAGTAATTTTGTTTGTCTAGTTTGGTTTGTTTTTTTGGCTAGATTCTTAAGTTGTTTATAGTTTTGTTTAGCATGGTTGGAGCTATCCTTTTTCCATTGCTTCCAGGCCTTGTCTCTAGACTTTAGTAAGGCTCTTGTGTCCCTACTTAGCCATGGAGCATAATTTGCTTTGGCTCTAATTTTCCTAATTGGTGCAATTGAATTTAGAACTGTGGTGAACATATTATTGAAGTAATCTACTGCCTGGTTAAGGCTTAAGGTTCGTAGAGGTTCCCAGTTGCATTGTTTTAAAATGTCATTTAGGTCCTGTGGAGTTAAGTTTTGGTTATCCCTGATTTGTTTATAGATCATGGGCTTTAGGATATTGATACATTTTCTTAGGAGGAAAGTAGGGAGATGGTCACTAAGTCCATCTTGTAGGAGTCCTGTCGGGTAGTAATATCCAGGGGCAGCTCGTCCCATCGGACTGCAGGACTGCAGCCCCTGCAGCAAGAAAAAAGAAAAAAAAGAACTGTTTACTATAAATAATTAATTCATTTATTTATTCTGTCTTTCTTAACCTCAGCTGGCTGCTTTACTCCAACTGACTCATCTGCGGGCATGCAAACTTTGCGTAGTTCGAGTTCCGGGTTTTAAAAAAAAAGTTTAGCTTCTCTAAATAAAATAATAAATCCACACCAGACTGCTGTAAAAGCAGTCTGGATTCATGAGCAAATGCATCAGTGTGATGCCCAGAAGTCTATGTGGTTTCTAACCGCATAGAAATGGAAGGGGCCACGTCCTCAGGCACGTACGTGATGTGGATAGGCTGAATGGTTGCTGATTGGTTCTTGCTCTCTTCCCAGGCTTTATGTGCTGCGAAAAGAGTGAGAAGCAAACAGTTGCAGCCAGTTAAGTGAGTTTAACTCATTTGCAGTTGGATTTTATTACTTGAAGACTTCCTAACTTTGTTCGCCGGACATGATTGACTGACACAGCTGAAAGATTGAAGACGTTCAACTGTGACTACACTACAGTACATTTTGTTCTTGGTGGTATGTGTAATGATAATCTGTGCCCTAATTATATGCACTGAATGTCGTGTGATGCATTGCTGGTATTTTCTTGCAAGTGTGTTTCAGTGAATACTCAAATTCTGTGCCCCATGACCAAAAAATAAATGAACATGCCCAAGCAATGAATCGATACCAGATCGTCCTACAGGGTCTCAGTCTTAGCCTTAGAATTCACATCCTACTGTTAAATTATTCTTCATTTTTTCTTTTGTTTAATTTCCACAGGGATAAAAAATAAATAAAACTATGTTATTCTGATAAATGCAGGAGAGACCTTAGTAATGAAGTTTGGAATTCCGAATGTCTTTTCATGTAGATAATTATTTAACTGCTTGACCACAGTCATCCTATAATTTTTTACACATTGCTTCACTACTGATTTGAAGAACCCCTTAACCTAATGTTGACATGGTATTAATCATGCCATTATGAAAACATAATTCTAAGTAGTATGTGGCAATGGAATTGACTATGCCCCATCTTGTTTATTGTGTTACACTTTCCTCTACCTATAATACAGTAGCTAAATGCTTGTGTGTATCATGAGTCAAATACAAACAAGTTAAAGCCATATAGTTCAGGGAAAAAATTAATATTTACACACAATAAAGTTGAACCTCAGAACAAAATTTCAGTTTGAAAATATCTGCCATTGCTATACTACATATCTTTGTTACTCCTGGGGCACCCCTTCTTTCATTTTGCATTTCTTCTTCCTCTTTTGGTCTATATTTCAAATTACCTACTTTTCCATCAGTTTTAGGAGGTGATTATAATAACAGATCAGATGTAGATGAGTGCTGGAAAAGAGAAATATTTGTAAGTGAGTACTGGAGATTAAAGAAAGATGAGAGAGCAAAAGAGTCTGACTAGAGAGGTGGTATTGAGATGCACAGAAGAAGACAGGGAGTAGTGGGTTATGGGGGGGGTAGAGAGGGTGTGTAGTGAGGTCTCTTAAGAAGAATAAAAGAGAGTAAGGATTAAAAAAGTGTGAAAAAATGTAGTAAGAGAAAATATAGTAGCCTATGTTAGGAAGTATAGATGAGAAGTGCTAGGTTTAAGTAGGAAAGTATGCGGCTATAGAACATTCATGGAGAAGGTTGGAGATGGAGCATGAGAACAATTAGTCAGGGGTGGAACAAGGACAGAACCAGGAAGCCAAACAGTACTGCTTAAGGTGGAATTTAAACTCCCTGTTCATGTTCTTCATTATAAGGAGTATGGGTAGGCTGTTCCATAACCTAGCAGCATATGAGGAGTACAAGGAGTAACAAGCAAGGTTGTTTGAGGGGGTTGCAAGAAGAAGCAGTTTATTTGTGGAGCAGAGAGATCTGTTAGTGGAGTATAGTTGCACTATATTAGTGCTGAGCATAGTTTGGGTTTACAGATGAGATTTTTGTATTATTACTAGTTGAGAGGAGGTGAGGTCATGTGTAAGTTCTAGCCAAGAGATTTATTTTAGGGCATGATAGTGATGGGCTTTGTAATGCAGATTAGAAATAAATTGTGCAGTTCTATTATAGCTTTGTGCCAGAGGCTTGCAGGTTGAGAAGTACAGGAACAGCATAAAGGATTGTGGGAATCGCAGGTAGGTTGAAGAAGTGTACGTTCATGATGACCTGCTTAGGTATGGAGCAATTCTACAAAGGCAGCCTAGATTTTGATAGGTTAGATTCACTGTTTCTTTTACAAAGAGGATGAAATTTAGGCTTTCATCTAGTATGAGTCCTAAGAGCTTAGTATTTGACACCAGTTTGATACTGGCATTCTTGTTTAAGGTTAGATAAAGAGATTTTTTTTGGCCAGAGAGTGACCTAGAAGTGAATAGCATTATTTATTTTTCTTGGGGGGGGGGGGTCAGGAAGAGTTTTGATTTATCTAGTCATGAATTAAAAGTGAGGGATTCTTGAGTTTAAGTTGGAGCTTAGCACGTTTTTTGTTGTGCAGATCAGGGGCAGCTCGTGCTATCGGACTGCAGCTCCCCAACCAGTAAAATTGAGAAAAGAATTTTAAAAATAAAATACTTAGCTGCAAGTCCCAAAACTTGAAATGCGCATGCATGCTCGGAGAATTATGAAGAGAAGGCATCAGTGCACAAATGCCCAGAAGTCTATGTGGTTTGTAACCACATAGACTGGAAAAGGATCGGACTGCAACATCTGCAGTCATGTATGTGAATAGCTACTGGCTCTCACTGCAATGGAAGGGGTGTGTTTGTGCGCATGTGTGTGAAATGCACCAGTCAAATATACCTGGTGGCTAGAGTTACTCAAGCTCAAGCCCTGTACCTTGGGTACAGGTAGCAAGAGCCTGAATTACCTACACACCACCACTTGTGAAAATCTCCAGATTTATGCCTCATATTTTTGTTTTGTTCTGTTCTGTTCCTCATAAAAACTGTGGTTTTCTGGATTTTTGTAATCAGTGAAGGATTGAATTCACAAAATAATGGCAGGCATTTGAATTTCAGACTTCATATTCTTCAGAAAATATATGGTAACACAAAACCTTTTATTCTAGCAATGTTCTAAGTTTATAAGATTGATATTTATTTATTTATTTATTTGGCATTTGTTAACCGGGTTGGTCCAACTGGATTTAGGGGCCATTTTCAGTGGAGACCCGAGGAGAAAAGCTCCAAACATGACAGCAATTTACAGTAATAAACATATTTAACGTATCTAAATCAGATTACTACAATAAACTTGATGTTCATCGTGCATACAGCTGCAGTCATAACAGATGGGGTTCTCCTGCCGTCAGGCGGGTCCTCGGTCGGCCGAATTCCAAAGTCTAGGTCCAGCGTCGGTTGTCGTCGCTTCTTCCCTGACGTCAGTGTGACAGGGGTATAAAAGAACCAGGCGACGCCATTTTCTTCAGTCTTTCTTGCCGCGCGGTGCCCGAAGCAGAAGCAGTTCGCAAGTGCCGGTCGGCCAGCTCCTGAAATTACGAAAATTTTGCAACCGAAGTCTTCCTGAAAGCTAAGTACCCCGTTGGGGAAACTTTTCTTGCCTCAGACCGATGTCAGACAAAGTTAATAATTGTATTTCATGTGGGAAGCAAATACCGCATAAGGATTTCCATTCCCTCTGTATTCCTTGTTTAGGCCCAGACCACGACATCTCGGTCTGTCGCTTTTGTGCTACATTCAACAAACGCACCATTAAGCGTCAGGCGGAGTTCACCCAGCATTATTTTGGCAAAAAATTTAACTATATTATGTCGTCGGATACTCCGACTCCAGTTTTGTCTAAAAAGCGCTAAGATAAGGACTGACACACGAGGTCAGCGGCCTCTACCGACACCACGCCAAAGCCGACTACAGGTAGTCCAGTTCTCAGCAAGGCGCCTACGCAGCCCCTGACTACCGACAACACTTCATTGGCGGTGTCTCCTGTGCCCGAGGTCGCAGGCTGCTCGGTCCACACTCCGACTACAGATACCGAAGCCACTCTCGGCGGTGAATCTCAAAATGTGGACAGGTCTACCTCCTCTCAAGGTGTCTTCAGACCTTCCTCTTCTTTTTCCATCAAGACTTTCACTAAGTCTAAAGCAGCCATGCATTCTCACAGGGCCCATCTCCAGGCCCCATGCCTAAAAAACAGATGCTTAAAATGGCTGAGGATTTAATTACTCTTATCAGGGGTTCTCAACCCCCCCCAGACAAAAGGCCCAGAGTGGAGGAAGAATCCCCCTCCTCAGATCAGGGCTCCATTATATCAGAGGAACAGGAACATTCTTACTCCCCTTTTGAAGACTCTGATGCAGAGGAGTCCATTCCCTCTGTATCCCCCCCAGAGGATTACTCATTTGGGGAAACTTTGCATACCTTAAGGGAACACTTCCACTGGGAAGGCCAAGATTATTCAGATTCCAAGAAAAGGCTTAGGGAATTTCTCTTGCTACCTCAGCACAGGCCTCTGGCTATATCTCCTGTCTTGGACATACTAGATGATGTGTACTAGGAGGCCTGCCTTAACCCGGATTCTCTACCTCCAGCCCCAGTCAAGCCTGACAGGTACTACAGGGTTCCTGACTCACACCAATTTCTATACAAAAGCCATGCTGCTGACCCAGAAACTATCTCACAGGGCCCCAAGAGAATTAAGGCCTCCACTGCTAAAAATCCATTACCTTCCGAGAGAGATTCCAGACCCTTAGAAAGGTGGGGAAAAAAGGTATATACCTCAGCCACCTTAACCATGAGGGCATTAAACTGTCAGTTCCATATGCTAAAGTACCAACAGTTTCTGTTATCACAATTGAGAAGTAAAATGTCACAACCTGAACAACCAGACTTGAAGGAGTTGCAGGAATTGATGCATAGTGCAGAACAAGTGGGTAAACATACCTTACAATGTGGTTTTGATGCTCTAGAGGCCTCATGTAGAGCTGCTGTTACAGGATCAGTCATACGTAGACATGCCTGGCTCAAGGAACAAACCTTACCAGATCATGTCAAAGCTAAATTACTAGATGCCCCTCTACAAAAGGATGTATTATTTGGTGCTAATGCTGAGGAGGTATTAAGGAAAATGGAGGAAAAGACTAAATCAATGCAAACAGTGAAAGATTTTCTACAGGTACAACCCCCACATTTCAGTAGAAATTGGCCTTCCAAAAATTAGTCCTTTCCAGCCACGGACAGACCCCAAAGAGGTAGATACAGGCACCCGAGGGGCAGAGGGCAATCCCAAGGATCGTTTAGAGGCAGACAGTGGCAAGCTCCTACACAAAGAGGTGGTGAGGATAACTTGCAGCCATTCAGAAAGCAAACCCAATGACTTTCCCTTTTGCATGCCAAGCAAGGCTCAAATGGCAGCACCCTTAGGTGGAAAACTGGCATTATTTTCAAAAAATTGGCATATTGTCACAAAAGACAAATGGATCCTGGACATTATAAACAGAGGCTGCAGATTCCATTTTCACACCCTTCCAAAAATGAGAGACATGCCAAACCTGCCACACAATCAAAGGGCAGAGGCACAAAGACAAATTTCAGATCTCATAGACATGAAAGCTATTCAAGAGGTAACTACTCACGAACAAGGTCAAGGTTTTTATTCCAGACTATTCCTGGTACCAAGTAAGGGAAAAGACTGGAGACCTATTTTGGACCTATCCATCCTAAACACATTTCTACTTGTACCAAAATTCAAGATGCTCACTCTACAGCAGCTTCTTCCCATGCTGGTCAAGGAGTCTTGGCTGGCAACATTGGACCTCAAGGATGCATACCTGCATGTCCCAATCAGACAAAATTGCAGAAGATACCTCAGATTTCTTGCAGGTTCAACCCATTATCAATTCTCTGCATTGCCCTTTGGCTTATCTACTGTGCCCAGAGTTTTCACGAAATGCCTGGCAACAGTAATTGCCTACTGCAGACTTCAAGGGATACAAATATACCCCTATTTGGACGACTGCCTGATCCAAGCAGACAGCAAGCACATACTTCTGAAACATCTGGCTTATGTAATAATGTTGTTGAATTCTCTGGGATACACAGTCAACAAAAAGAAATCAAGGTTAATACCCTCTCAGAAAATAATTTTCCTGGGTGCCAACTTGGACACAAACACCCAGATGGCCTACCTCACGCCAGAGAAGCAGGGGCAACTAACTCAATACTTCAGAACACTAGCAAATTGCACCAGGCTGACTGCAAGGAAAATCCTGCAGGCTCTGGGATTCATGGCATCTTGCATCTTACTAATCCCATGTGCAAAGCTGCATATGAGGAAACTTCAATGGTACCTGAAAAACCTATGGTCTCAACACAGCCACAGTTTGGAAACAATAATACCATTAATTCCATGTCTTCAAAAGGAATTTCTGTGGTGGGCTCAAGCATGCCAAACAAACACAGGTCTCCCATTCAGCAAGCCTCAAGCAAATCAAGTCATCACAGCAGACGCCTCGGACTACGCCTGGGGGGTGCACATGACAGATCGGTGCATTCAGGGCAAATGGTCCCAAAAAGAAAAGCACCTTCACATCAATCAAAAGGAAATGCTAGCAGTAATAAATGCTATTATAGCTTTCAAAGACCTTCTGCAACCATGTCAACTTCTGATAAGGATGGACAACACCACAGTGATGTGGTACATAAACAAACAGGGAGGAACCCATTCATACCCCCTATGCAGGCTGGCCATGTCACTTTGGAACATGGCCCTGGACTTACAAATCAAACTTCAAGCACAGTACTTTCCAGGCAAGGAAAACATGCTGGCAGACAACCTAAGCAGAAATATGACATATCCACACGAATGGAAGTTGCATCCTCAAGTTTTTACAGAGATAATTCAAGCATGGGGAAGGCCAGACATAGATCTCTTTGCCTCCCACAAAAGTCACCAATTGACAAAATTCTGCTCAAGGATTTTTCATCCAAAGGCCTGGAGAGTGGACGCTCTCTCTTTCAGTTGGACATCAATGACAGCTTATCCCTTCCCACCTCTTCCTCTGCTGCCCAAAGTTCTATTAAAAACCAGAGCAGACAGACCAAAGATGATTCTCATTGCTCCAGACTGGCCAAGACAACACTGGTACCCACTCCTGAGGAGCCTGACGCATTCCCCACCATGGACCCTGCCTCTAATGCCTCTTCTTCTGACTCAGCACAGCTTCAAAACTCTTCACAGTCAGCTAAAAACTCTCAATCTAGCCGCATGGAAGATTCCTTAGCATCACAACAGACCCTACTTTCCAAGGAGGTGCAGGATGTCATTTTGGAGGCCAGAAGGCCGTCTACTAGAAGAGCTCACTCCGCAAAATGGAAACGGTTTTGTGTCTGGAATGAGAAAAAGGGCCAGGATCCTGGAAAACTGAATTTACCTCAAATATTACAGTATCTCGCTGAGCTGTTAAGCAGCGGACTTTCATTCTCCTCCATCAAAATCCATGCCTCAGCCATTTCTGCAGAATACAACACTGATCCGCCCTTATTCTCTCACCCCCTCTTAAGACAGTTCCTCAGAGGGGCTAAAAATCTAAAACCCCCAAGGAAAGAACCAATACCTGCTTGGGATCTCAATTTCATTCTAGAAAAGCTGACCTTGCCTCCTTTTGAGCCAGCTGCCTCATCAGATTTGCAATATTTGTGCTGGAAAACAGCTTTCCTTCTGGCTATTACCTCAGCTCGTAGAGTTTCAGAACTACAAGCTCTCATGGCTGTGCAGCCTTTTATCATCTTCCATCAGGACAGAGTTTCCTTATGAACCAACCTGTCCTTTATGCCAAAAGTGGTATCCAGGGTAGCTTTGAATCAGGCTATACACTTACATACCTTTTATCCTAATCCTCAAAACAAAGGGGAGAGATTACTACATTCCTTGGACATCCACAGACAACTGTGTTATTATTTGGACAGAACAAAGCCTTTCAGAAAATCAGAACAGCTCTTTGTGTCCTATGCTACAGGAGCTCAAGGAAAGACAATTTCCAAACAGACAATCTCAAAATGGATAGCCCACTGCATACACTTTTGCTATTCTTTTCATGGCAAAACTGTACCTACAGGCATCCGATCTCACTCCACAAGGGCCACGGTTACCTCTGCAGCTTTTCTCAGAGGAGTTCCTACCAAAGATATTTTGGAAGCAGCCACTTGGAGTTCTGTGCATACCTTCTCCAAGCACTACCACCTTCCATCACACTCCAAATCTAGAGCAGGCTTTGCCACTGCAGTCTTGCAGGGCATTCTGGCTCCTCCTAGTTCCACCTAGTGCCTACCACCCCTTTCTTAGCTTTGGGATTCTACCCATCTGTTATGACTGCAGCTGTATGCACGATGAACATAGTACAGTTTTGTACCTACCATAAATGTAGATGTTCGAGTGCTAATACAGCTGCAGTCCAGGTTTCCCTCCCTCCTTCCCCTCTTGGGACAGGCCTATTGGCTAACCCCTCCTCATGCAACCTGATTGGGGTATTCATTCTTGATGTATTTGCTTGCACTATTGTATTTTGATTATATGGCATTGCTTTATTACACAAATTTATGTATTGCCTTCCTTCTGGGGGCACCTGACATCTGGGGCAAGAAAAACTGAAGAAAATGGCGTCGGCTGGTTCTTTTATACCCCTGTCGCACTGATGTCAGGGAAGAAGCGATGACAACCGACGCCGGACCTATACTTTGGAATTCGGCTGACCGAGGACCCGCCTGACGGCAGGAGAACCCCATCTGTTATGACTGCAGCTGTATTAGCACTCGAACATCTACATTTATGGTAGGTACAAAACTGTACTTTTTTCAGGAGGTTAAAAGCACAATAAAAAAGGCATGCATGCTCAAGGAAGAACTACATAAAATTTATACACAGTAATGAATGTACACATATGTATTTACATAGAGATCTAACCAACAGAATAGTAGATAGAGTATAGTAAGTATACACAAAGAAGAGTAATAGTAGAAAGGGGAGGGAGGGATAGATTGAAGGTGTATTTGTGAAGCTTTGGCTGGGTCTTGACAAGGGCAAGTTTTGGACTTGAATTTGTAATTTGAAATTTGTCCCTATTTTGGGGGGCTGTAATCCCCCCATTATTGGCTTTGTCCAAGTGTTTTGTGTTAAGAGGTTGAGAACTATGGTGAGAACTGAATTCACTAAATGATAGCCATTTAAGTTTCAGTCTTCCTCTCTTTCAAGAAACAGCTGATTTGGCATAGTGGTATATTCCTCTGACTGTAGCGCATCAGGGCCTGGGTTTATGACTTGGCAGTGAAATGCATGGTGCTAAGACATTTTATTCTAGCAACTTTCCAAGATTATACAAGCAATGTTTAAAATGCGCCCCTGGTTTTTGGCCTTTTGTCATCCCCCCAATAAATTCTGGCTTTTTCCAGAATTCTTGTGCTGCAGAGTTGAGAGAGACAGTTGAGTGGATTTACAAGGAGCTGAGAGCTTCAGGGGAAGAGACGTTTAGTGCTTCTTATGCAGAGTCTGCTTGCGTTGTTAATAGCATAACAGGTTGAATACTTGCTTTTGATGCATAAGGCTGTGGGTTCTACTCCCACAGTATGTAGATGCATTACTGATACTGT
The DNA here is from genome assembly GCF_019279795.1 of Protopterus annectens. Taxonomy (NCBI): domain Eukaryota; kingdom Metazoa; phylum Chordata; order Ceratodontiformes; family Protopteridae; genus Protopterus; species Protopterus annectens. Next base: position 33,947,826 of record NC_056726.1, read on the forward strand.
ACTGTGTTGTACTTTTAACGTGGTGGATTCTGCAGTCCTGCGAATGTCCTCTTTGGTAAAGATACCTAATAACTATGAACCAGTTTGCCATCCATTCCCTATTGCAATATTACTAGCTTATCATTTTTTTAATGTAACATAGGCAATTTATTCTTCAAGGGCAATAGGCACTTTATTTGTAAATGAAATAATGAAATATAACATTGCTTCCTAGCAGCAACCACTTCATTAGTTACAGATCTCCTTCAATGTGGATTTATTTATATGAATTTTACTTCTGCAGAGATTGTGTATATTTACTGATACTGGTGGATTGCAGAAGGTTGAGTAGACTTTTATGATGGAAATATTCTGAATTGGGCAGTTTTGTCATGATTGGTGCATGCATTTTGTTTCATTGTTTACTGGAAAAATGTTCAAAACAATCAATTTAAAATACCCTCTAACAACTGTACTGTGTTATACAAAGAATATAATTTAATACAATCAGGAAGGTGTTTATTGATTATCTGATTATTGCAGGTATGCCCCCTCCCAGTTCCTGGTTGGATGTATTCGATTAGGAACCAGTTAAATCAACAGTCTACAAGCACAAACTTTTTTGTTACTGAACGTTTTCACTGACTGAGTCTGAATGCTACTGAAAGTGATGAAGCCAGACTGAAGCAATCACTTCTCTTAGATCTTCATTTTTTTGGGGGGGTACTTATTGTCCACACCTAGGGAGCTAAGTCCGTCATGTAGGACTTCTGCCCCACAATTCTCCCAGCTGAACTATACCTCTCTTAACTGTCCAGATTTTCACAGAATTAATAGATTTTTGCTTCTTATTTTTGGTTTGTTCCTCATAAAATCTGTGGCTTTCTGGCAAATCATTTAGGAATGAAGTCACTAAATAATGACAGACATTGAGTTTCAGACTTCATACCCTTCAGAAAAATGCATGCTAAAGCATGGCATGTTATTCTTTCAACTAAGTTCATACAAGAGCAATTTTAGTACTGGTTGTTTGATCCCCCAATATATTTGCCCTTGTCCAGATTTCCTGCATTAAGAGGTTGAGAGGTACACGTAAATAAATCACTTTATAGAATTAAAGTTAAAAACACAAGGCAGGACCACCAGGCTCAAAAATTCAGTTACTTTATAGAATTAGGTATATCCAAACCTCTCAACTGTCCCTGATTTTGGCTCAAAATGTTGCTCTCCCCTAATAATCCCTCTGCAAAATGGCAGTTTTGGAAGAAACGTGGAGGGTTTACAATTAATAAATAATTGAATGTTCAGAGGTATATAATACTTTTATTTCAGAAATGCATGTAGATTCTCTTATTTTGTCAGCTGCTCAACTTAACAGTACTAATATTAAGAAAGTGTCCCTTCTTTGACAGGTTCCCAGCTGTATTGTGTGGCTATTTTATATTTTTGCATCACATTTTTGGTCCATTTTTCATAAAATTGTGTTTTTTGGCAAATTAGTGGCAAATCATTAAAGACTGAAGTTAGAAAATAATGACAGACATTTGAGTTTCAGATTTCATATCCTTCAGGAAATTCATACTCATGCAAGACCTACTTATTTATTATCTTTTTAAGTTTATAAGAGCAATATTTAAAATTGTCCTTATTTTTGGACCTTTGTCCCACTTCTATGTAAGGCTTTGTCCAGATTTCTTGCTCTGAGGTTGAGAAGTATGACAAATATGTCAGGGCCATTGCAGTCAGCCAGAGACATTTCAAATTGTGACATACTTGTTGCTCCCCACTCCCCCATGTAGTGACACTGGATGTGTCCAAGCAAGGCAAGGAGCAGTTATGCAGTGTAAGTGTGCAGAGTATCCCCCCATCCAAGGCAGACACAAGCACTACAGTGGCTTTTCATCTGTCCTTGATTTTGCAGAATGTTCTGGTTTCTGTCATATTTTTATATTGTTGATTTATGCGTATTATTATTCCGAAAGTGCCTGTTGCTCTGTGTTTAAGTAGCAATGCTTTAATGACCATTAGGTAAGCTTGTATGAGACTGTAAGATGCAAGTAAGCTTTAATAAGCATACTGTTAAAGAATTGCCAACACTGAAAGCCTTTCTGTTGTTGCCATGCGGAGAATACTGACATAACTAGATAGCATATAAGCCTTGGGTATTGAAATGCATATGACAGTATTTGTAATAAAGGACAGGATTACATTATTTTAAGAAGCTCATTACATTTGTTGGAAACTTGCAGTCATCTTTGTAGACTTTACCTGTAAACCAAACAGAATGCCAATCTATCATGTGTGGTCCATAATCTGTGCAGTAATCCTTCAAGCAATGTATCTTGAGCTTGTTTCCTGTTTGCTTTTCATTTTTTACTTTGATCATGTTTTCCCCATGAAACAAGTAGAAAGTTGTTGTCAGGCAGCAGGTCTTTTTTGGATAAGAAACATTTTTACAAGTGGGGGTATCACAGAGATTGTTACTTTCAGCATGTTACTTGGTACTTTAATAAAGATGAATATAAATTATAATTAGAACTGCAGTGCAAGGAGAAGTGGTTTGAGTTGAGTGCTGCTTGTTTTTCTTATACTTGATTTTGACTGGCATTCCAGTAATGTATTTAAAAAATAATTTATTTTTTCATGCCTCACAACCTTTTTGTTTCCATCTAGAGATTAAGTAAGCTGTCATGCAGACAATGCACTGAAATATTTTTTTCTTCTACACTTCATTTTGTCTTGATTGGACTCTCATAATGACGGTTTGGCACCCAGGGCAGGGCATTTAATTAAAGTTACAGTTGTTGTGGTTTTGAGCATAGCCCCTCCCCTTTCTAGTTGGCCACACCCCTTCCCATTGCCCCCACCCATTCAGCTGCCTCCTGCAGCCCCCCTATGATTTGGAGTCACCAGCCGCCACTGGTAATATCTGGGGCTGTTCACTAATGTCCAGTCAATAATAGCTTGTTTTTGGGATTTTTTTGTCTATTTCGGTGGGTTCTTGAATTAGTTGGGTAAATCTGTAGAGGTTTATTTGGTTGGTGGGGTTGCTGGAGTTACACGCTAGCCAGTCAGTATTTAGGTCACCTAGTAGAATTGTTTCTTGAGGAAGATTATGATTAAGCCATTGACGGATTTGTTCTATGGTAGGAGAGTTGTTTCCTGGAGGGATATAGCTACAGAGAATGTTGATTTTCTTTTCATTATTTAAAGATAAGACAGAATCTATGGTTTCACCATTCTGAAATGTGTTTATTAGGGGTTTGAAATGGGGGAGGTTAAGTGTGTTTTTGAATAGAGTAGCAACTCCACCTCCTTTCTTACCAGTTTTGTCTAACCCTAAGATATTGTATCCTGGTGGGAGGATTTCATTGCTTGGGATAGTTCGTTTTAGCAAGGTCTCTGAAATAGTAAGTATATCAGGGGAGTAGTGGGTTATTAATGCATGTAGATCAGGGAGTTTGTTTGAAATACTTCTGGTGTTTATACTGATGATCAGTAGGTCAGATTGAACTTTTTTTTGGAAGAGTAGTGAAACAAGGTCCTGGGTTTGGGTGTATATCACTTTTGATAAGGAGTATTCTGCTGAGAATTAGAATGTGTTTAATAGTTTCTGCTAAGTTTGTGTAAGATATATATGGTGTTTTTCTATTGTAAGGAGTTGGTATGTGGGTCTTGTTAGTGTATAGAATAATGCTATCATTAAACAATGTAGGACAGATTGTATAGTTTATTTAGATATTAGTATGCATTACAGTATTTGTTGTATGGCAGGAGGTACTGTCTAGAGGAAAGGGTGTATGTATGGGTGTAATGTGGGCTAAGGAAGTGAGAGCTAGTAGGAGCAGTGATAGAAAGATTTGCATGTTAGGATATAATAGGATAAAGATGGAGTACAGGCCTAGTTACAGAGGTAGGAAGGTGGTGTGGTTTGAAGCACAAGAAGAAACTATGGGGTAGGGATTTACTTAGGAGGTGTGGTAATTATATAGAGTTGACTGATTGGAACAGAGTAGTAGTCAGATGACTATGAATATGAATAAATGTTGATGTAGTGGGGGGTGAGTGGGAATTTGGGGTAGGGTAGGGAAGTGGAGTGAGCCGATCGGAGTGGGGCCCAACCATGACCATGTTATTACAGAGCCAATCTCTATGTGCTGTTCATGGAAGAACAGGCATGTAGTTTGCTAGGGTAATAATTGTAGGTTTTCTGTAACCAAATTGTTTTCCTTACTCTATTCTGGCTATTAAAACAATATTTATGGAGACCTACGTGTTTCCTGCTAGTGCTGCTGATTCCCGGGGGTGGCTATAGCAATTTTGTGTCCTTGACTAGGTAGGCAAATATAAAAGTGAATATTAACCTTGTATCCCTGAAGAAAAACAAAAAACATGTATGTGGAATTACAATTTAGGAGTGCTGCTAGGATTAAGTAATTTCAATACAGCAGTCTCTGGGGTTGGCTGGGGTTGGCTGAAAGAGACCAGGAGTAGTACCTAGGAAGGAGAGGGAAAGCGTAGTTGATTTTAAGTTTGGTAAAGATCTCTTAAGTTTGAATGCTTTCCATTTACTGACACAGTACTATATATATAAATTCAGTGAGTGAACAGGGCAGAGAGCCACCAGTAGCTTTTTTAAACAGGTGTTGCCCAGTTTGTATAGGGAAAGCTAAGTTGATATAAGGAACTTACTAATGGAACTGTCAAAAAATGGTAGCCAGTAAGGATCCAGTAGGACAGGATAATATGTCTGGTCTATACTGTGCCAGTCAGAATCCTACCTGGCAAATTCTGCATCTCTGCCTGACAAATTCTGCTGGGTCATGAAGCCCAGAGTGAAAGGAGTTGCAATAGACCAACCAGGAGCACACCAGTACAGACAGTGCAGTAAAAAGGTCACCAGGCGTAGTAGGATGATTTATTCTGATGCTATTCCAGAGACTGGAGCATGTAGTATTCACCACAACTTTCACATGGTCCTTCATTGTAAGCAAGAGATTCACATGCATCCCTGGACTTCTCAGCTGAGCCATAAAATCCTATGTCCGAAGCCACTACAATGGGTTATTAATAAATTCGAATAGAATGAAAACATTGGTTGAACTTATTTTTGCTCAAACCTACTTAATGTGTGTTCACCAACCAGTGCTGGAGTTTGTTGGGATTATATATATATATATATATATATATATATATATATATATATATATATATATATATATATATTAGCATTTAATTTTTTTGTTTTGGACCAAGTACCACCATTTTTTGGTGATTATAATACTCTTCTTGAAGTAATTGGTCTTAAGATGCAGTTGCTATTTGATGTGGAGTTTCTGCCTGGTTTGAATGGAAGCCTTAATATTAAATGTGCCTTTAGGTAGTGTAGGTGAACTATTCCCTTCCCCCACCACATAACTTTTTAACTTTTTCTCTCCACTGAGCTTCATTTCCCTTTGACCACACAGTTTGCTTTTTACAACTATAGTCTTTATACTGGGCTGCATTCCTTGCTGGATATTTGATTTTATTTCTGAAAGTTTTAATTCTTAAAGTGAGGTTTTCTTTTGTAAAGTGTGTTTTATTTTTTACTGTATTTACTGGAGTGTACTTAGTTCCAAATGTAGAGTTTTTGCCTGGCTTTAATGACAGCCTTAACATTATCTGATCCTTGAGGTGGTGTAGGTGAAACACTCCCTCCCCTCCTCTACAAGGCTATTAAGCTCGTTTTTCTCTCTTGAGCACAACTCCCTCCTCTCCAGATAGGTATTTTATATTTTTATTAGCTTTTTGAAAACAAATACGGTTTTCTTATTGGGGTGCATTCCTTACTGGACATTTGATTTCATGTCTTAAGTGTGATTGGCAGTTTTTACTGTATTTATTGCAGTGTAATTTTCTCATCTCTGAAGAAGTTCTTACAATTAAAGAATGAAAGTTTTCAAATACACGTGTTCTACATGTTTCTTTTACCTAGCATATTTGTTATGAAGTTTGTTTTGTAATAGTTCTTTACTTACTTCTTTTGTTTGTGGTGTTTATATATATATATATATATATATATATATATATATATATATATATATATATGTGTGTGTGTTTTTTTTTTTTGTTTTCTTTTTTTTGGGAATATTGCATGACAGAGGGTATCTCTCATAGATATCCAGTCTAGAGACCACATGCTGGCAGTGACCCAAGGCACATGAAGCAGATCATTTGTAGAGTATGGAAAATTAAGCGACAGAGAGCATGTGTGTATTTGATCAAGATGGCATGGCATCCACAGTCCAAAATGTAGAATATTAGTCAAAGAGGGCCAAGAAAAGATAATCCCCCGGATTCATGAAGCTCGGCGCAAGGCCGGTGTAAGGCCTGCGCCGGCCGTGTGGCGTATAAATGGTGTAGTATCGCCATATGCATATTAATGAAGGTGCGCCGCTACCACATCCACGTGCATAGGACACATGCGCGAGTGCATGGGGCGTTACTAAGCTGCGCCCGGAGGCGTGTCAATGTCGGCTGGCGATGAGCAACCTAAACTGCTGAATATTATAGCCTGCCTGCAATAGTAATCGCACCTATCAGTGTCCGTGAATAATGAAACGTATGCAAAGCATGCAAGACAGTTCCCGGCCACACAAAATGGAGAACCAAACAGAAATGTATGCAACATAATATGAGTTTCCGTCCATGGAACAAATGATATTTAAAATCGTGTGTCCGTAATGTACTGCACTGTCAGAAGTTATACCCAGTGGAAGTGAAGTGCATCATGTCAGCGTGCTGCCAATACACACGTCTAGCCCGATGGGTATGGTCACCAGCAGTCCCACAGTGGTAGTGATAGTACACAGCTGGGCAGTTGTGGCTATATAACAACCGTAAAGAAACCTGACAGTCCAAATTGTATACCAAACACACACAAACATATGTATATTAAAATGTGCTATACACATGAACGTAACCGTGACATACACATAGGATGCCATATGCAGAACTGGGATATCCAAACGCAGAACCCATGCATGCAAATGCAATATGCAACAACCCCTGTACAGCACATAACCCGCACCCATGTCCGAATGTCCACCAAATCCAGCTACCAGCCTTGCGCATCCGTACACCTACACATAGCGAGTATTCCCCATATGTAGTAGGAAGTATCGTCCTATGCAGTGTCAGGATTGCAAATATGTATCCCACGTTTGTAAACATCCCATCACAGGTACGTAAATCCAAATGCACGTGCGTTAATGTTCCGGCAAAATGTGTGCACATCCCGCATGGGATAAGTAACCTGTTGAAACCTCAGAGTTGTTTACACTCCACGGTGTCCATTACTGTACACATCTGGACAAAACATGTATGTGTAGTCATGGTACTGTTCATTTTACACACAGACATGCAAAACATACTACGCAGGATGGAACAGCTGTCCACCATGCAGGTCACCCCACTAGGGTTGCCACCTGTTCAGATGGCCAGGGTGGGACATCCCTTGTAGAAATGTGAGAATCTGCAGGATAAAACATACCCCCGGCCAGTGCAAAGGACAGAATTACACATGTATGCCAAGATAAAAGCTTATTCCATAGCATTTGAATAGCTTATGCTATCCCAAATAATAGTTATGTGTACCAGATACAAAATACCTGTATCATGCAACTAGTAAAGAAAATAAGAAATATATTACTGTCTTAAAATCACAGGACAGTTGCCATGTCTTAGGTGTCGCAGGACACAACTGTCCAAAGTGGGACCTCCCCTCGCAAAGAGGAACAAGTGGTAACCCTACTCCCCACTGAATTATCGACAGTATATATTCAACTCAATCACATACCGACACCACCTCCCAACCTATTACAGCAACAAAACCTGGACAAAGCCTAAAAGGATGGGTGGACAAATAGGGACAGATGTAATTACTGCTCTCGCAAACTTTGAAAGTTCACTGAATAATAGTATGTACATAAGCATAAAATGTTGTGAAGGATGTGGGGTAGTCCCCAGTATTACAGAGGTCCGTACATTTATACTGTAACAAAGCGTCACATATGTTGACTGTACTACTGCATACCTGTAGTTAATTCATAGTTAACTACGTCATGTGCAAAATAATAACCCTCGTAAGAATGAATACAGGAAGTAGTCAAATGTGAATGGGAACACCACTCACCGTGGATTATGTATTGTAACCACCCCCACCCATATTATGTATTGCCAACATCATAAGCTGCTGACAGGTGCCCAAACACCTGTGTCTGTAAACACAGATAAAATGTTTAAAATGGACAAACCCTGTCCATGTGCTTTGTCTGACATTTGAACATGGACAGGGCATTTCTGTACACCAGGCAGACAAGCCTAAACCCAGATCACCACATGAACACCCTGACAATTAAAGACCTGTATGTGTCAGGACTATAAGCCTTTGGGTTCCGAATATCCCTGCAGTGATTAAATATGCAGCTTGGGTCCAGAGCAGTAGGGAATAGGGAATGTGTAACATGTAGTACCGCATTTTTCCCAGCAGGAGAATGGATGCCTGTGACGTAAGTGAAGCGGGGAGGCATATGTTAATGTAGCTATGTGCTATGGGTATGCATATAAATGAGTCAGAACACCAAACGTATAGTGGTTACAGCATCCGGCCAACGTGAATGCAGTCCTGGTTCAACTACGACTACAGCACATATAATGTTAAAGTGTAATGAATGCATCTGTGCTGTACAGACATTTAAATATGTAAAGGTGAATGTGCATTTCGCATATGTCCGTTAACCGGATTAGAGATATTTTACTGGTACTGTCAAGTAAGTGAAGCGGGGAGGCATATGTTAATGTAGCTATGTACTATGGGTATGCATATAAATGAGTCAGAACACCAAACGTATAGTGGTTACAGCATCCGGCCAACGTGAATGCAGTCCTGGTTCAACTACGACTACAGCACATATAATGTTAAAGTGTAATGAATGCATCTGTGCTGTACAGACATTTAAATATGTAAAGGTGAATGTGCATTTCGCATATGTCCGTTAACCGGATTAGAGATATTTTACTGGTACTGTCAAAAGTAATAAAGCCCACATAAGCACAAAGACTTAGTAAACATATGTAACCCACAATAAGGATATGCATGTGCACCTGCGCGTAACCCACAATAAGGAAATGCAAGTGCGCCTGTGCGTGTGTAATCCATTCACAGCATAGCAAATGAATGCTGGTTTCTACACGTAATGTCTATATATGGATATATACATTTGTGTATAGATATATATATCCACAGACTTAAACTAAATAAATATATGAAATAAAGAATGTACAGATATATATATATATATATATATATATACACTCAAACACATACAACATCAATTGATATATACCTAAAAAACATACAAACAAATGTCCTCGTAGATATAACACATGTACATAAATAGGTTACACCATAGCTAGTATGAATACACATAACAGACATGCAATTAAGGTAAATACACTGCTGCTTCCAAAACTACTGGCCGGAAAGTATCAGTGTGCCAGATCTGTAAGTTCTACTCTTTAAACATGGATATAGGTGTCCTTTGCAGGACTCCAAAAATAGTGAATTTATAAATGCACAGCCCTGTAATGATTGCCGCAAAGAAGTGTCATCCGCAACTACAATATAGCTGTACATGCAACAGTAGCTTGTGCAAGTGTAATAACACATGGGTTGACAGAATGTAAGACATATGTACCGACATGCGGAGAGTGGATAGTGCTTAGAAGTGTCATCATAATTTATTATCGCTCACATTAAATATGTGTTATGACTACTGTGGAGGGGTGTCAGGTCTGGGAATCATGGGTATGCAATAATGGGCCTAGGTGCCTAGGTGTTGGTTGGCACAGATTTATGAGGTCCACCCCATGGGAGTGATTAATATACCTATGTGGGTATAGCAGATGCCTCTAACTTCCTAAAATGAAGAACCCATCTACCGGATATTGTGTAAACTATTGGGGGAAGATGTAGGGAGTTATATTAGTGTCGTGTAAGCGATTATCATGGACGTACATGCGTCTTAATAAGATGGTAACCATACCTCTCAATCAGAATAAGACATCTGGACAAAGGCATTTTAAAATAAGTACAAATAGGGAATATCTGAAATATTCCTCTTACAAAGTCAGAACGTGGATAGAATAATGGATCAGTCAATAGTATGAATGTTTCGAGGGTTATTAATTGTAAATAACAAATGTCTGTCATTATTGTCTAACCCCACAGTCCCAAATGACTTCCCACTAAATTACCAGAAAGGCATTGCACAATATTATTAAAAAAGGAACAAAATCAGACATCTAAGTTAGGGACATTTACCCAAAATTTGTACAGTTGAGAGGTATGAAGGTAACCCTGACCTAAATAAATGTACAGAACTAGTGCGATTAGGTGGACAGGTGTGAAGAAAGACGTGATGACAAATGACAAAACATGTATAAGTCAAAAGCATGTACCTTGACAAATCTGGATGAATACTAATGGCCTGTGATAGTCAATGTGGAAGGTTAATAGAAACAACATAAAGGTGTCCCTCAGGGTGCTATGCAGTGTCCCCGAGACAGTGTTCAGTCTCCCACACATGCATGTGAGTTCTGCCACTGACGGAAAGTGCAAATACCGGTGAACACATAAGGTAGATGATAGCAGAATATGTTTTGATCAGCACCTGTTGGTGTTTGTGAGGAACACAACACTCTGGGTGGGTGTGTCCCACAAAAGGAATGTAATGGCATCTGGCCTGTGAATTCTCCATATATTGTGTGTAGTGGTGTAATAAAATGACATATCTTGTATCAGAAACAAATACATGTTATAGGAAACAGTATCATCGACTATACCACTACAAGACAAATCTGAAGGTATGAAAAGTGCTGAAGTAGTCAGTTTAGTATTCACCACAGGTATGTGTGGACTTGTCAAATGTCACAGGTGTACATATAGTCCCTATAGGGCTGTCACCTCTACAAATGATGAAAGTGGGAGGTGCTCTGTATAAATGACAGACGTAGGAGGTCAAAACATACCTACAGCCATGCCTACCCCACAAATAGACATATTAGCACACATCAAAGCTTAGGCCAGGATTCAGGAAGCTTTGGTTGGTGTACGAGTAGAGTAAGAGTAGAACAAGGCAAGATGTCCGCCGAGCTATTCAGCAATATCCTGTAGGGGCATGTAACAGACCCTCAAACGAACGTGCATGGATAATGTTAGGATATGCAAATTACCCCATTTGTAGGTGAAAGCTATGCAAATTATGTAAAATATGCGATACATGAAACAGTAAGCTGTCTGTGCAAGAGTAGAGGTATGTGCAGAAATGTACACGGATGTTAACCGAGTAACGTTCTGCAAGTAGCTAAACGGAGCAATGTCATAAGCAAATAAAGGATGGTTTAGTTGAAGAAGCATGCCAATGTCCAAATATAACACCAGTGGCATGTATTCCCATTGGAAATTTAATAAAACTCTACTTTTCCTCCCCCGATCTCCGAGTACGTGCTGTGCATACAAAACAAGACAAATATGTAAAATATACATACAAATTGTAATGTCAGTTAAAAGTTATTGCGTCATGCAGGGGAATGGCAAGCTGAAGACAACATGGCTACTGAGTAGTGGTTGCTATGTGTGGAAGCACACACTCAGAGATGTAACCAAGCATTAGTAGGCAATCCTATGCAATTGAGGCTGAGGATAGTGAAGCACAATTTGTCATGCCATATGGGCCAAGCCCCTACAGTGTAAGAGTAGGTGAAGGGGACTATCATTGTAGAAGATAGGTGACATCATGAGTGTGTATGTATAAAACACTGTAATCTTATTGGAGCAGTGTGTCACATGTCTGCTGTCAGTGACTCATCAGTGGAAGAGGCGTGTTATGATTTATCCTAGGTAAAGTCATTAAACTGACGGTGTACACCATGGATATCACTGAAGTTCCTTGCAAACCTGGTGAAGTGTGTTTGCACTCGTGCAAGCCTGTAAGCCCGAGTAAGCATGTGTGCATGTGTGTCAGCCTGTGTGCGCGACTTGAAGAATGAGTAAGCTACTGTAAGATTGTTGAAGCCCATGTAATGTTGTGTAAGCCAGTGTAAGTGTTTGTACACATGTATAAGCCTGTGTTCGCACGTGGAAGCGGATATGCACTTCACTTTGCTCCTATGCGTGGCGCCACTCACTGTGGACCCAAACAGTGGAAAGGAAGGTAAACAAATAGCAGTAAGTTAACCAAGGAGAACTACCACAGCTAGCAGGTGGAAACAATCAGACTGAGTATATTACACAGCCAGTACAGTAGGCCAGCACAGCACAGCACGTACAACTCTACAAACAGTAGTCCACCATGTTATTCTCAGACACACTGCAACACTGTAGTATAGTAAGAGAAGTGCAAACTGTAAAAGCTTAACTGAGACAAGATAATGTTAGGGGCTGCCATTGCTATTATACGTCAACATATGCAACATGTGGATGGTTGTGCCAATGTGAATGCCGCTCAGCATCACACAGTGAGTAGACGGAGAGGAGTGTGCAGGCACCGGGTAAACTACCAGGGGCTACATGAGCTGGAGATAGTAGAGCACTATAGAGTGGACAGAGACCTCCTGCAGAAGATTGTGGATCTGTGCAGGCCATGTCTCACACACAGACCCAACAGAGGGAAACCTATCCCAGTGGAAACCAAGGTATGTGTTGCCCTAAGGATACCAGCAACAGGTACCTTCCAGAGATCAACTGGTGATATGACGTGGATTTTACAAACATCAGCATCCAGGGTACTGCACCAGGTCATGAATGCCATGTCAGCACATGTCAGTGATGATGTATATATCCCCAATTCCCGTAAAGTATTGGGCAGCAATATGTGTCATTTCCACACAATAGTGGAATACCCTAAGTACTGTGTGAAATACACTGCACGCACATATGCATCAAAGCAGCAGCCAGTGAGTGTGGCAGGGCCTACATCATCCACAAGGGCTTGCCCTCCATGAAGTGGCAGTTTGTGTGTGATGGCCAACCCATAATAATGAATGTGTGTGCTGGATGCCCTGGAAGCTGCAATGCGTCCGATATGTGGCATCTGACACAGCTGTACAAAACATTTGGCAATGGGGACAACCCTCATGGTCATCTAGTGGGGGATGCCGGATGTGCAGTTCAACTGTGGCTGATGACATACATCAGAAATGCACACACACATGAACAGGAATGCCATAATTAGGCACACGCACATACAGAAACCTTACTCTAGCATGTGTATGTGTCACCAAGTCACAGTTCTGGTGCCTGGACACATCTGGTGGAGCATTACCGCACTTGTCAACTACATGTATCAGAACTGTCTGTGGCCTAGTTCATCTGTGACACACACACACACACGACAGTTTATATACATAGTGTGAGTGACTGTTCATGTATGTGTAATACCGCAGAACAGTTCAAACACAGCAAAGTATGTCAATAATGGACATTCATCATAGTTGTACAACCACCTTGGAGGATATGCATGCAGAACTCTCATTGCATATGTGATACAGTGATGTACTTCACAATACCATTGTAAATGTAAATATCAAATGACAAATGACATAGCACATATCTATATGTACACATTGTTGCTCATTATACATATTGGGGTGTAATACCTATGTGTTACTGTTAGTATGTGTAGTAAATGTGGATAACTGACTCTGTTTAGCCTTATAGGTGTACAGCATGGGTTGGATAACACGTATCTGTCTGTATGATACCTTTGTGTAGACTAACTGTGTCATGTGCAGAATGCATTCTAGGCCACATTATGAATTCCCAGATGTGGACAGGAATATCCCTATTGTCTTTGCTTGTAACTAACATGGCTACATGTCAAACAGTAATGGTCCCAGCAATGTGTGGGGGTCAATAACAGTGTGAACTGGTATAGTATAGTGCATGTAGGATCCACATGCTACTGTGTGTCCTACATGTGTGGGACTGTTGTCAAGATATCATATAACAACTGGTAATTCAGACTGTTGAGGTCGTGTCAACTACCATAATGCAAAACTATGACAGATAGTAATAGTATCACCCACAGCACCGTGTAAAACCATAGCAATCACACATGTGTAGACAAGTACAACAATATGTGTAGTATAATGCATACTGGCCACCAATAGAAAGTATGACGTGTTAGTGTGAAATAGAGGGCATGTCACCATTACAATGTGTCCACTATACATGTAGATGCAGACAGTGCACCCTCACCATGTTCACATATAGATACATGTGAAACTGTACTACATACATCTCACACATACTGCACACTGTGTAACACATGCTGCCAATACTACACACGTCAGTCAAATGGCAAATGGATGGATAATACATCTTCAGAATTAACAGTGCTGTACACTATACTACATTGATGATCATAGCTGGAATTTATCATGCCTGCTTACATACACCTAGAAGGTAATCACACTTTGTGTTAACAACATTGTAACATTATTACAGTGTTATGAAGCCACCCTGTGCATCAGCACCATGTTAGTCTGTACCTGCATCAATGTTACACATTACAAGAGGTGGCACAGGTGTCATCATATGCACAGGGTATGTAGTTTCATTTCCAGAGCCTGTCAGTGAACCAGCCAATCAACATGTATGCATTTGTGTGTGTGTGAGGGACAACAGGATTTACATGGCCCAATGTTGATGCAATGTGTGTGTGTGTGTGTTATGTGTTATCCCTAGCTGTTTGTTTTATGTGTGTCTCTGCATGTACACTGTTTCAGCATGTGTCAGCCATATACTGGAGGTTGTGGGACAGTCACAGACTGTACCTGCCAGGCTGTACAGATCACCATTCCTGGCCATGGACACCCCTCCATGCATTCAACCATAGTCCAGTCCTGCACCTGGTAATGTATACACATACATACATGGGATCTGTAACACAACCTGTGGATAAACGGGTGTCAGTAATGTTAACCTGATTTGCATAGCATTGCCATGTAATACATAGGTATATGAGCCATAGTCATCCTCCAATGTAATAACCACTGCTGACTGCTGCTGAGATGTGCACATGACCGGTTAAAGGTGCTGTACTATCATTGTTTTCAATGTCCCTGGTAATACCCAGCAACAAAATAACTGGTCACCACACAACTATAACCCAGGATCACTACAGCACACAGTATGTGCACTATCACAGAGCCATAGCACATTCAGATACATCCAAGGTGAACATGTACAGACAATGCAGCACATTCAAAAGTGCTAATAGCCACATACATATTACAAAGATATATATATATATATATATATATATATATATATATATATATATATATAAATATATATACACACACACACACACACACACACACACACACACTTAGAAGGGCCGGGAGTTGAACATACACCTACCTACTCTAACACACTACAGCATTATGCATTTACAGAAAGCGCTACCGAAATTACTGAACACAGCACTCCCAGAGGCATACTTCTAGGTGGGTGACATCATCCGCAAAGGCAAAGACGCCGATAGGGAATGTATGTATTGTGAGGTATCTAAAGCATTACTGTGTCCCCAGGCAGCTGGAAACACACACACACACACACACACACACACACACACACACACGCACACACACGCACACACACACACACACACACACACACACACACACACACACACACACACACACACACACACACTTGGAAGGGCCGGGAGTTGAACATACACCTACCTACTCTAACACACTACAGCATTACGCATTTACAGAATGCGCTACCAAGATTACTGAACACAGCACTCCCAGAGGCATACTTCTAGGTGGGTGACATCATCTGCAAAGGCAAACCACCTGTCTAGATGTATGTGTGCAGGGGGTGGCTCACAGTTGTGTCACACACCATCCTATCATGCCATGTACTAACTGTATGCTATGTCGCTGTTATGTGACGGTGCTGACATAATGCATACACAGTGGTCAGGTGTTAACTATATGTCATATGGCACCTGTAACACCTACAACCTCCCGTGTTTATATAGCAGCACATTTGCCAGATATAGCGTTGGTACACATAATGCAATCAATATCGCTGCATGTCCATCAAACGTGTCATCATATGGCAGGTGTATCATTCCCAGCACTGCCATGTGTGTCCGAATATGTGACCAGGGATGCCACATATCGCAGGGAATATGTCCCAGTTGCTACACATCCCTGTACACCATTGTAGAGATCTGTACATACGTGAGTGTGGGAAGCATGACGTTCGCCAGTGAGGTGCATCACACACATCGGCTGTCCGTATACACATGTGTGGTCACCACAGTGTGTGTGTGTCTGTATGTATGCCTGGTGCTTGGTGTGAGTGTGTATGCTAATATACGGTGGGAAATTATCAATGGCCCCACATGTTGACTAACCCATAATGGTGATGCATTGCACAACCCTGTTGATGCCATAGGTCCCAGCCATACTGGCTACCTGTGCATGTCCCTTCTCTGTGACACATCATGTGGGTACATAGTACTGTGAGGGTGATGACCACACAGGCAAGGGTCCCCAGCTGCACACTATGGGGTGTGCATTATAGTGGTGTACACCCCGTGAATGTGGCCATGTTCACGTACTGTTACAGGGTCCTACTGATGCACAGTGTGGCCTCCAGCTACCAAGTGACACCTCACATCATCATTGGCCAGGCCGCTGTGTACAACCTCTGCACCATGTCACCATACCCGTAATGTGTCCTGCTATGTATGTCACGTCTCTGTCCAGTGTAGCCCTTGGCACCGAACACATGCGTCAGGTGCAGTATATGTGTGGACATCTGTGTCATGTTTGTGTGTCCAACAGTCAGGATGAGGGTACATGTAGCATGCTGATATTGCCAGACGTGCCTGTGTGTACTCCACAGTTACACGTGGGGGACTGCAAACACTGCTACCTGTAGGCACATGCAAGTACACCATAGGTGGGAACCAGGGTATCACAACCAACATGGTGCTACAGATGTAACCGAGACACATACCATGAACACATCACAATGCATGCTGCACCTGCACTACATGGTGTGACTGGTGCATGTCAACAGTACACAACCTATGTCACATACACAACTTAGTATTCACACACAACCACTGCAACATACACATCCCTCACTATGCATACACAGGTATTACATACACCTCTCACTATGCTGTTCACCCTGTGCATCAGAATATTTGTGCATAACCCTGCACCGATGGTGTGGATGACAGGGATGCGGCACAGGCTTTATCATATGCACAGGGTGATATGTTTGCCAGGGGCATAGGCTGCACCAATGGATAACATCATGTGTGTGTGTAAGGGCCGGTGAGTTGACTGGACATGTCTGTGCAGAATGCATGTGGATGTTGTGGAGCCCTACAGTTGTGTTTGCTGTGTGTGTGTATGTGTGTACACAGTTCTGCCATTTGTGATGCCTACACGGGGTATAATTGACAGCCTCAGATTGTACAGTGCAGGTTGTACAGCTCACTGTGTCCATCCATGGCCATGTGACCTGTGCCTGCCTGGGGTTGCACGGGCACTACCAGGTGGAGGTACAGAGTGGCTACTGTCTGACGACACATGTCCGCTGGAACTGTGTCCCCGCTGAGACCGTCCAGGGCCACGTCCATGTGGCCTGCTGTGTCCTGGTGTTGACAGCGGAGCAGCAGCTGCACTGCTACTGCTACTGCCGGTAGCAGTAGCAGTAGCAGCTGCACTGCTACTGCTACCGGCACTATGGGAGTGGGCATGTGAGGTGGCACGCTCACGTCAACCTACACTAGGTGGTGTTGCTGGCCTACGTCCATGTGGGCTACGCCTCACTCCTACCAGGTGTTCCAGCACAGACAGCTCCCGCTCGCGGATTGCCATGCCTCGGTCAAGGATTCCAACCATTTCACCTAATCGCCTATCCAGTACATTAGTAATCTGCTGTTGAGCATTTGCCAATGCCTGGATGTTGTCATTTAGGGTATGGATAGCAGCACTCTGCAGCCTCTGCCCTTCTCTGTTCTGCCATTCAGCACGTGCCTGTGCCGCCATTACAGTCTGGAACATGTGTCTGGTGATACCAGTTGCTGCACTCTGTCCTGCAGGTGCATGTCTGCCAGA
>NC_056726.1:33970559-33980559 GCF_019279795.1 Protopterus annectens
TTTTCCACCCTATCTGTATTGTATGGTCATGCTAGGCACTTGTTCAGAACATGTGAGCATGTCATGAGCTACTGATTACTATAGCGCCCATTCCACACCATTTCCCACAGGTACACTGGCTGTCCTACACTTCCCAGCTTGCTTAAGGTACGACAGCTGTTGTACACATGTAATGCACATATCCTGTGGGACATGGTTGTATATACAGGCATGTTCAACAGTCACGTACCAGTGCTACTGCCTGTCTATATGAGGGATATGTCGTACATGTGGCAATAGAGCAATTGTCTCATGTACACATTCAATGCTCACCTCCCAACATATGGCACTACAGCCTGTGGGGGATGCACGTCTGTAGCCGTGCTGGGCCCATAGCTCTCAGGTGTACCTCATTACGGGGAAAGTACCTCATTTGGGGTTCTAAAAGGTGCATGTTCCTCAAGGTTCCACATTGGAAGGGTCTGTCACACATTCATTGTTGTACATAGTTTACCTGCTAGCCATGGATAGATAGATGGGAATCATATTAATTCATTGGAATATCTGTTTTATACGTAAGACCAGCCTATTTTAGCCATCATATGCCCTTCCTAGTTGACGCTGTTAGTAAGCCAGTTGTAAGTGTTCCACATTTCGCCCATGTGTCACACGGTATGAGGGCTAATGTTCCTCATTTTGGGGACAGGAGGCTGACAGCTATGGCTGGGGGTAATGCTGTCGCCAACCCTGACTGCACCTGACAGTCATTTGGGGATGTGTAACATTCGCAACACACCCCACCCATCACATAGTCTCACATAATCTACACCACTGGCCACACCTACGAGGGCAACCTGTGCAGTATGTCTCCATACTCACTGTAGGCACCAGAGGTAGCCCCCATCATGGAAGACAATATCACCAGCTTATAGCCCACAGACCCATGTGTGCCCACCACATACAGCCACTAGTGTGTTATAACATTCACAATACACCAGTCATAGCTGACTCTGTAGGGTGTCACACTGCAGTTCCACACAGCAGGCTACACAAGGCATTAGTCGCTTACATCTTGCTGTCGGGTAACTGCTTCTGCGACATAACCTATGCACCCATGCCACACCTCACCAGGTACGGTATGTCTGTCATTCGCCATGTTAGTGTGACTGCCCTGTGATGCCACTTCACAGACTACGTGTGCAGGGACATGCAATAGCTCACCAGTCTTATAGCCCTGAGGGTGTGGGCCTAGCCCTGGGGAGCATTTTGCATTCGTCCGGACACAATACCACTGTACAATGACCGACTGTGTCACTTCAACAGTTGCCTATGCTCCTATTGTCATTCCACAGGCATGTGGTATCTGTCCGCTATGACTGTCCTGGTCAAACACAATGCTATGGCACAGATGACTTGTACCTGTCGGCCCTGGGAGTACAGCTCACATGTAAGGCTCTTGCTGCTTCTATACTGCCTGTCCTGCACAGTTTCCAGTAACTGTCACCGGCAGGCCGGTAACTGGCATGCGCGACATGGGGTCATGTGACACATTGCTTGCATCTTCCCCTGTGACTCACGCAGGCAAGGCACACCTTATAATGCACCACTCCAACATCTCTGCAGTGACTGGGACCTGCCTCTAGGCTCTGCAGAGCACACCTGGATTGACAGCTTATAGAAGGACCATACCTTTCAGGCACATACCTGGACCGGCACACCCACAGCTGAGGGGTTCCCATATCCCACGATGTTGTGCACACATCCTGGCAAGTTGCTTAGCACAATGCATCAGTGGTGCTCCACGTGCAACTAACTGTGTCCGGGACCACTATACACATTGTAACAAGTGACAGAGTCAACATCATACCCCATGGGTAACATACCTTCTATGGTGGTATAGTGGAGAGTGGGCTTCAGCTTCTACTGATGTGTGACTGACACTACCCCACACTTCACTGGGATAGCCACTCATGTACCGACACATCCATGAGTCATACCCTCCACTCTGCTGGATCAACACATACACACCACCTCCAAGACCTACATTACCCTTGGCATGAACACTACCACCATGTGACTGGTGTTACACACCTGGGGTTATCCCCTCATTGGTGGATTCTGAACATATGCTAATCTACCTTGTTAGCCACACCTCGGCAACACACCCATCACAGCATACACAGTACATGTGTACTACAACACCTACTACAGACGTCTGCTGACAGCGGTTGTTAACATCATGAGACCCGTGCAGATGGACAATGCACATACAAATGCTGACACATACCCCAGTGCACTTAATTAGCATGTACACAACTGCATGGATCATGCTATGCCACACAGAGCCATGATGGTACACACCAGATAACAGACGCCACTCTGGTGGTCATGTTCCACGGACATATGATGTACAACAACAGGTGAAGGCTGTTGCACAGTGGTGTACATTCCCATGTGTGGGGTGGCTCACTGGTCAGCTGTGGTGGGGCCACAGGGTCCCTCATCATATACTCCAAGACTAGCCACGTAAACATGACTGCCACACATTCCGGGGTGTACCACCAGGCATTATGGTGGTATGTCAGTATTCGATAGCAACACCCACATCTGCTGTCACATACATCAGTCACTCAGGAACATTGCAGACCCAGGTATTGTTGGCAACATGCTGGAGGATGGATTCAATGCTGACAGTACACCCTCTCACTCACTACAGGGCCGCAATCCATACATGAACATTGTGGTGTCCCTGTGGTCACACCTACACAGTACTGACCTACACTCTATATGTCCTGGGACACTGGCCCCATGTCACCTTCCAACGTCCCAGGCTGTGATGTCCGCCAACCTCTGAATTACATGTCTCCCCACTAGGCCACCATATTCAGTAATAGCCTTGTTTCAGACATTGTAGACCCTGAATGGCACTCAGCAGCATTTATCACACTACACACAGGTGGCACCGCATTGCATGAGTGGACTATAGTCCTACACCCCTGACTGGACTGTTCTGCATGGCTATGGGGCACATCATCAAGGACGTCATTCTCAGAGACATTGTTGGTCTCCCGTCCTCTGCTGCCACCTGGGTTGGGCTTGTTAAGGCCAGAGCATGGCCCCTACACATGGTGGACTCCTTTCATACAGTTACCAGGGCAGTTGCTGATGGTACGGGAGTCCACACATCCTACATTGTCCTCTCATTGCCTTTCAGCACCATTCCCCATTCTGGTATTGACAACATACACATCCACCTGCACATCGTACCCTGTGTCTCAGGATGTTATGCTATGTGGCTCATGGACAGGACACACAGTGAGGCCAGCATACCATAGTACCTACTACACGTCAGGTACTTTGGCATACCATGGTCCTCTGTCATAGGGCCCCTCATGTTCAGTATATGCTTCCCTGTGGAACAGGCTGGCACAGGGGGCTTTCCCTGCCTAGCTTTAGAACCCCTACATACCAAATGCCATGATTGCTCCACCAGCTGATACTGACTCCAACCATATGGGTGTCGCTGTGACAGATACATAATATGACTATCATGGCATCAAGCTGCATGACACATGGTGCATGCACATCACCTTTGCATTACACCATTCACCCACTGACTATCACATGGATGGTAGTCCCCTACATACATATCACGTTGTACATGTTTGCAGTACACACATGTCACACCCACTCCTGTGGTTACCGTATTGCCACTGTGGCGTGGATATCCTCCTACTTGGCCACACCTATCTGTACTGGGTGTGTAACTAGTACATAGGCACCCATTGTACCTCTGAACTCAAGACATCTACACACATTCCAGGGTACACCACCCCATTTAGGGTGTACCTTACACAACAGCTACAGCTTTACATGCCACAACATTAACACGCCATGACGTTTACTGAGCTCTGACAGTTTAAATATGTGGCTGCACTACAGACTCCACACCTGTACGCATTTGTATACTACATACTCAGGAGTGACCTCTGCTGACCAGACAGGGCCCATGTCCACAACATTATTGATGGATATACTCCTCATACGCAACATAAGCAGAGGCCACTGTGAGCAACATGCTCATGGATATGTGCACACACGCCACAATGAGTGGGATGTGCTTCTGGGTTACATTCCCAAACCGGACACTCACCATGCTGTGGAACATAAGTCCTATGTACATCACGCAGGGACACTCCGTAGCACTGTTCATCTGATTCCTCCCTTGGTGGTTGGGAGACACATGTAGGCCTGGGATCACTGCAGTGGCTGTACTGTGCAGTGGTGCAGGTGACACCTGGTTCTGCTCTTCACAGGACACTACCCTGGAGAGGTGCCACTAGTGTGAACACTGTAGTTATGCTTACACATGGACTTGACAGACTGCATAGTACCCCACTATGCACCTGTGCAGCTATTACATGTCCTGTGTGCATGGTTACTTGGTAGCCCTTCCATTTAGATTAGCTATCATGCTATTACTATGTCCCATACCTACAGGCCATATGTATCCTGTTATTGTACATACCAATAGACGATACCTGTGGTATGCATGATATGCCTGTTATGCTGTGTAGAATATCTGTCATATCTACCTATAATACTATACATTACACATATTTCACATAGTATCCCATAATGCAAAGCATACTTGCTCAGCGGGACCACCTTACATATGTCATTAACGTTATATGCCCATACATATGCGTGCTGTGACAGTATATCAACATATACTATCCCCTGCTATGGCACGTCCTTGTTGGACATACCCTACCACTGATGGCAGGTTGTATGGCATTGTTCTGTTTAATGGCCTCATGTAGCATCCCTTGTGGTGTCTGTGCTGTGTACCTTGTGTCCCACTGCTGGACGCACAGATTCTACAAGCGTTAGTATGCTCAGCAAGACATCACTACATAAATACCTTTCCCTACTTTATGCATTGCGGACACGTTTAATTAATGCAAGCCAGGCTATACATACAGTGAAACTAATTAATACAGATCATGCTATACATAACCTTACATATCAGGCATTCTACATACCTTGTTGTCGTTACAGCATTTCGTTTCTATCTCTCTCACAGTGTTTCAACTGTTATTCGGTATGAGCATATGGTTTGAATGTCTGGCAAGTCATCCTTATATACGTCGATACCTGAAACATGTGGATTCTTCCCGACAATTGGTGTTCCTGAGTGACTAATTACTTGCATATCAGCTGTGCAGCTACTCCATTCACCAATTACGCGGCGACAGTGGGGTATAATTGGATTCTCCACTTGGGCGTTGCCTATTTGCCCTACCTTTGGGGAGACGGTCTGTATTGTGTTTTGTTATGAGTAACTGCAACTGCTATGCATGGAGACAAGTATAGTTTAGATTCCTGTCCCCCGTGGATTGTGTGTGACAGGTAGAGTATTTGGTTCAACATGTGGGTGTACCTGTCATACCGACATCTGATAACGGAGTATTGCAATCAAAACCTGTAATATGGCTGTTTGTTCCATTGTACAATGCCTGCAATTTTGCATGTCACCTTTAATTGTGTCTCTTGCATGGTATGTTGAGGGTTCTGCAGATGTAATTGACTGACTGGATGTTTGTGCTGCTATTACAGTTTGTATTGCTTTAGTTTCTAGTGTGGGGGATGTCGGTGGTTGTATGCATATATACGGTTTGTGGGCCTTGCATTTCTACATAATCCGTATATATGTGTGTGGGCTCCGTCCCTAATTAGAGAGCTAACAGTTAGTAGACTCATGTTACGGGATTGTACGTTGGGCCATTGTTAATTGGTTTCTATATCGTCTGCAGGTGAGCTTGCTACTTGCTTACCTCCGTAATTGCAGCGATATATCAGGGGATATGTGTAGGTGACAGCTATCCCTTGTATTTCTGTCCCAGATATTTGCAGTCATTGTGGTTGTGTTGTTAAAAGAGCCTGTTTGCCATGGGTTGCCACCTTATCATATGGTCATTGTTGGACTCTTGCAGGACACAAAGCGGTGTTTACAGGCCAACCCGTAGCCACGGTCAGTACACAGGTGGCACATACTTTTATCCTCACTACATACCTATTGTTGTGTGACTTTGGATACTTATCATATTGCATGTAACATTTAAGTTTCTTACATACAGGCATAACTATTAAATACGACTGTTACATTATATATGGGACATATTTATGTCCTACCATCTCAGACATTTGCCCTTTGTACTGTTTTATGTCAGGACACACCTGCTCAGGGAGGGGATGTCCCTCCTACTGTGGTACAGGTAGTAACCGTATGCCTACGGCTAGCTATACCCACACCTACCATACTGATCTGCCTCTGACTTGGCACCAACATACACATGTTGCGGACACACACACACATTACAGTCACACAGAAACGCACACGGCACCCTCAACACACACTTACACAGACTATGGCACTCACAGACACAGTTGAACACAGTACCTACGTGGACCGCGACACCGTCAGCGGTGACTAACCGTCCCTTCATATCATCATACTATTACTCGCGGATGTACTGTTCCGGTACTGTGTTCTATCGGTCTTTCAGCCTCGTGGTTACGCATGTCGGTATGTTACACATTCCATGGTTGGCAGTAACCTATTTATTTGTACCTCCAAGATGTTATGAATGTCATTGAACTATCTATCATATTTGCAGATATCGCTGAATCCATCTATATCACCATATATCCCTCCATTGCCCTTTCTATTTTCTATCTGTATTATATATATGCATATGTGTACATATCTATATATATATATATATATATATATATATATATATATGTATATATATATATATATATATCTATATATCTATATATATATATATATATATATATATATATATATATATACATATATAGATATATATATATATATGTATATACATCTATATATATATATATATATATATATAAATCTGGCGGGGAACGTGACAGGCACACAGCACCACCATATGCTGTAAGACTCATGTACTGTTCAGGTGTTGGCATTCTGTGTTCCACTGGCTGTTGTGTTTACAATGTTTGAGGGCTGCCTTTGTAGGAGTCACACATTGGGCCACCTATACATTACAATTTACAGGTGGTCATGTTTGTGTGCCATCCATTTTACTGTGTGTGCAGGTGGAGAGGTGTCAGTCTGTAGGGGCCTACACAGTCAGAGTATGTGCTATATGTTCCCTCTTTGCCAAGGCGTAGGCATATTGGGCACGCCTCCGTCTGCCTACTGGGGCTGGCACAGTATGTTCATGGTCTGATTCCCTCTGTGCCTGTACTGGCCTTGGCAATTGCGGTGGGCTATGAGGGCCTTCACCATTTTGTCCCTGCTGCAGCTGCTTCCGCAGGATCATATTATGTAGCATGGCACATGCTATGACGATGTGGGCACACGTGCCTGGAGAGTACTGCAAGGCTCCACCAGATTTATCCAAGCACCGGAACCGTGATTTCAGCATCCCGAACACACGCTCTTTAATGATTCTGGTTTGTGCGTGTGCCTCATTATGGCGTTCTTGCATGGGTGTGTGTGCATTTCTGATGGGAGTCATCATCCACGGCTCCAGTGCATAGCCAGCATCCCCCAAGAGATGGCCATGTGGGATGTCCCCCCTGACAAATACCTGATACAGCTGTGAGGCATGCCAGATATGGGAGTCATGGTAGCTTGCAGGGCTGCCAGCACACACATCCATGATAATGCCCTGGGCATTGCACATGACCTGGAAGTTGATGGAGTGGAATCCCTTGCGGTTTATGTAGCGCATACCCTGCTCACCGGGTGGTGACTTGATTTGTATGTGCATGCAGTCTATCGCACCCAGTACCTCCGGGTATTGTGCCACATGGTGGAAGTGACGCATATTGCTGGCCAACTCCTCTTGAGTTCTGGGGAAGTATATCTGCTCATTGGCATGTGGTAACATGGCATCCAGGAACTGGTGTAGTACCCTGGATGTTGATGCCTGTGAGATACCCATTATATCTCCAGTTGGCCTTTGAAAGGTACCTGTGGCCAGTATTCACAGGCTTACACATACATTCGTGTCCACTGGTATGGGTTCCCCTCTGTTGTTTCTGGTTCTCAGGCGTGGCCGGCACAGCTCCACTATTTGCTGTAAGATGTCCCTGTCCACCCTGTAACGCTCTACTATCTCCAGGTCATGTAGCCCCTGGTAGGTTACCCTTGGTCTGAACACTCTCCTTCTCCTCTGAGGCCTGCGTTGGTTGTCGGCATCATCCCCCACAACACCGTCAGTCTCTAACACATGCTGATGAATCACAGCTATGGCAGGTCCCAACATGTACATTTTAAAAGTTCCCCGTGTGTTTACACCTATGGTGCGGTGTTTGGGAATAAACAGATGTGTGTTGGGTGCTTTCACACTTTATACTATTGTGCTGTGAACACCGATGATGTCATAGGGTGTGTATGTACATTTGTAGCTACAGGTTATGTTATGTGTTTTACTGCTGGAACTACTATTATGGTGCCTTTGGTGTTGAATTACATTTGCCTGCCATGGATTACCTCTTGACCTTCCCTTTACATTTCTGTGCGTTGCACCTACCATTTTCTGGTGTGCATCCTGCAGCCTACTTTCATTTGTACTTTCCTGGACCTGGCATATCTTGCGTTATGTCTGCTACTGCTGGTCTGCTGTCAGTTTGCTTTGCTCTGCTGTGTCAGGTCTCCTATTTTTGCAATCCAATATCTCCTCTCCTTTCTTTGCATTCACATGCCTCCCCTATTGTGTTTTGCAGGTTTCTGCGAGCAGACTTGTCAGCTGCCATCGATTGGCCTCCGTGGGTTGATTGGTGTTGATTGCTCATTAGTACTCCAATTACCCTACTTCCGCATTTCCTTCTTTTCTTCCCCTGACCTTCCTGTTTCTGCTATTGTTTGCGGCGCGTGCGTCCAATTACTGGGTTTCGGGCACTTTTTCATCCTCGTACACATGCGCTTTTGGCCACCGTGTGTGCTCTCAGCTGAACGATTCCTCCCCACCCCTATCCTGCAGCTTTGCTTAGCAATGGACAGGCCAGATTTGCAATGCTCCAATGTGCTTGGTGCTATGGTGGAACACCCCTCTGCTGATGTCATGTATCTCCTCTGAGCCACTCCTCGGTGTTATACCACTGCACCGTATGGTACAACCTTCCTCCGGCGGGACATTTGCGATTCAGTATTATCTGCCTCATTTTCATGGCATTGACTACTAATTCATAGTTACCGCGCCAAACACTATCGCAAGCCCTTAGCAACCCTTGCACTTTGGTTGTGGTGTTCCATGCCTACCATTGTGTGTTATGCTGTAAACCTGATTTCTATTACGTTGCGATTTTATGACATTTTTATATTATTTCTTTATGTTACAGCTTCCGCACACATGCCCTGCCGTTCTGCTGTGCGTTACTCTGGACATGACATTAAATGTTGTTATTTATGTGTTGTGAATCTTTTCTTATGCCATTGCTTGTGTATTTCGCCATTGGCATATGTTCAAGTTGTAATACCTGGGTCTGGCCCTCTTCTATAGCTCCGATGTTCTGTTTGGGAAAATGTAAACCGTGTTTTTTGGTTTACATTTCTGTGGGCTTACGCTATGCCTGCACCACTTCATGAATCGCTATATGCCTTCATTTGCATGGTGCAACACTGCATATGGGGTGATTTGCATACCTATGCTGGGGGCTGCGCAGATCTGGCGTACGCCGGTAGTGCACGTGGAATTGGATCGTACCTGAATCGCTCGGTGGCCATATTTGGCATTATAACGCCTATGCTATGCGTGCGCCTGGTGCAAGCTTCATGAATCCCGGGGCATGCTTCACCTGTTTTCATTAGGAGGTCATTCAGTAATCTAATAAAGGCTACTGTAGTGCTGTGTCAGGTTATAAAACTGGACTTATCTGGAACACAGTTGCTGTGGAATTGAAGGTATGATTATGGCTGTATATGCACCCCTTTTTATGAAGCTACACAAAAAAAAGAGTT